>NW_022145598.1:37152927-37305039 GCF_000002235.5 Strongylocentrotus purpuratus | reverse complement strand
CCCCCCCCCCCCCCCCCCCCCCCCCCCCCCCCCCCCCCCCCCCCCCCCCCCCCCCCCCCCCCCCCCCCCCCCCCCCCCCCCCCCCCCCCCCCCCCCCCCCCCCACTGAGCGACTTTTCGGCCGGCGCGATTTTCAAAATTTTAAGGAGAAAAAAACAAGTAGTGGGTTATTGATGTAGACAAATGCCCAGGCACCTGTTACAGCTCATTTTATGTATGTTATTACCAAAGATACAAAGATATCAGCCAGTCACTCAATAGTGTCTGACAGTGAAGTCTAGAATGTAAACGTTTTTTTTGTGCATAATTTAAATACTAGGACACTGCTAATGTTTAAATTTCACAGATAGGACATACATGAAACGGGAGGAGGATATAAAAAAAACAGAAAAACGCCCCAGAATCTACGATTCTGTGAAGACTGTAAAGAATCTTGTAGGAGATAAATTCCATATAATTATGAAATGTGACAAGAATAAAGATTTACGAGTAGATTTTATAGAAAAAAATAGTAATCTGGAAGAAATTCGCTTAGCGTAATATCCAGTCAGCAGGATCACACAGAACTCGCTCTTAACTATCAAATGTTAGTAATTTGGAAATTCATATTTATAATGAGATTAGACAATTAAGTTGTAATAGATATTTTTCTTCGTTCACCAAAAACATAATTGCAATGAGGGGTAATTTTTAGATACAATGTAATAACAAAGTAGAAATGTACAATTTTATGCTCTTGGTTTAATTCTGCAGTAGGTCGCAGTTATGTATAAGTACTAATAAGTCATTTATTTTAGGCATTCCATGTACTTCATTTACCTATTTTGTATGGTATGAGTTATAATTTATTAGAAAAGTGCTGTTTATGTTTTATATATCTAAATCTTCGGATGTAAATTGGTACATTATATTACTAAATGCATTGTGTCATGTAATTTTCCTTCTGTTTTGCTATAAACGCTGCATTGTAAATTGACTTATACGGTATATATATGTTTACAAAATATTGATTTGTTGCATTACATTGTAAATTGACTTATATGTTTATAAACAGAATATTGATGTACATCAATGAAGTTTAATAAATAAAACACATGACATATATCATAATTCCTGCAAAGTTCTACAGAATTTTATGTTGGCTGCAAAAGGGACATAGTATCTTTAAAACAGTTGGATAATATTTTACAAATAGGAGGTAAACAGAAAAGGACCATACAGGTTTGTTGGGTAAGACAAAGAACCAACACTAGGTATTGTTTAACCAATTTCTGGTACATTTTACCTAACTACAAACATGCAATAATAATAATCGCTCATACCCAACTTTGAGTTTAAAAACAGTTAGTATTTTGAATACCAATATATATTCAAATACCAATTTATGAAGGTAGGTGTAAGACACTAGCACCCTTAGACCCCCTGTTTACGAGATCATTGGGCCATCGTACCCTCAAAATTGCATAGATCCTGATAAATGTGCACTAAAAGCCCGTTGCACAAGAGGCGAACAAAAAGAAATGCAGACCTACGCTCAACAACTGAATATACATTAATTATTCCCAAATTCTGAATCTCATAGACCGAAAAACGTTTTATAGTGGCTGCTTCGGAAGATAATTAACCTGTATTGCCACGTTTAAAAGATCCCATTAAAACATACTTCTTCCTCAGTAATAAAGATTGATTCACCTATCTAATAGTTTATTGTTTCTCTTCACATTCTGTTACTTAGTAAGCGATAAGGTATTTTTTGTTTTAGCGCTCCTAAATAATCGATATCATTGTCAATACCATTATAAACTGACGGAATCAGAAAGACATATCTTGTTCAACAGGCATAACGTAATGGATGTTGGGTCCTACCTGATTTCGATGCGGTGTTCGAGTAGAATTCTGTGAGATGATGATATACTTCCTCGACATCCTCGTAGCTTGATGTGACGAAGTGTCCCCGAAGTGTCTCTACCCAGATATCTGTTGAATTACTGTCTAGATAGCTTCTAGTATTATAGCATATCGAAGCCTGCAATGACCTTCTGCTCGTAATTGACAAGTCACCGCATTCAAATTAAATTGCAAATAGTGTTCAACAACACGATGATGGTTGAAACTTTCTAATATTCGAAGATATATGACCCTCAGACCATATTGTTTCATTATTTTTTATTCAATCAATCAACGTCAAAGAATTGATTCGTCATCGCTCTTCAATTTTATTATTTCACCTTTCAATGTACTTTCATTCTAATTATATGCATCACGAAAGAACACTGAATTGGATTCTTCAATGTTTGTTTTGATAAATTTCCTCCCCTTTTCTTTCTCCCTGTTTAATACTGATAAATTTTTCAATTTTTCTTAATCAAGGCAAAATATTATTTTCATATTTTCTTTATGCAAGAGAGAGGGAGAGAGAGAGAGAATATGTTAAGTGAGAATTATCGAGTACAACTATGAATGGCATCCTTTTCAATATTATTCAATTCGCTGAAAATATTCAGAATATGAATATGATAAATCCACAAATATGAAAAGATTTTACATTGAAATTTGAATAAAAATCAAATTTTCAATGCACTGACAGGCATCAGTTGAAATAATGAATTCTCTGTGACTGGCTTAGCACTAGTTTCTGAGGGACCAGTCACTGAAGATCCATACTTTTACATGTGCCTCGAATAAAAGTACAATGTAAATTTGATTTATATCCTTCATCAAGAAATGACAAAACTAAAATTGTTAGCTATAAAGAAATACATCAGAAATCAGTTATTAATTCACACCTTCGTCCAAAACACACACACACACACACACACGCACGCACACACACAAATGAACAAACAACAAACAAACACATACCCAAACACATGTACATAAATTTATACATGCATACATACATGCACGCACAGCCAAATTTGACAACCATAAAGTAAAAGAATTTGACATATTTCGAAATACTGACAGCTGCAAACTGTAATGTTTTATTATAATGAACTCCGAAATAAGACGACACACTTTCAAGTAGTAACATAAAGATCAGGGGCGGCCGAGCGACTTCCAAAGTGGGGGGGGGGGGGGGCACCACCTAAAAAGGGCACTTTCTGGAAAAAAGGGGCACCTACAGTGGGAAATCTCAAAGCGAAAATATACCATTTTTTAGACATTGGTATATACCCCTACATGTACATTGCGATTACATTATCAGAGATGATTTCAATATTTGTTTCTCTTCATACATCATACAAGATATCGCTTAAGCATCATACTTTACAGTTGGGTGTGATGTCTGAATATGCATTTACAAGCGAGCGAAGCGAGCGAGAAAATTTTTTAAGATCTGAGAGGTCGCAGTGCGAAAAATTACATCTTTTAAAGAGGAAAAAAGCCAATCGTGATGGGGTTTATAAGCACATTTTCATAACGGAAGACTGAAAAGACCTTTGATAAGTAACATAATTATATCATCTTTAAATGCGAGCGAGCGCATCGAGCAAACTTTGGGGGAAATTGCTCTTAGTTGCTTTAAATAAGGGACACGTTTAATGATTACATGAAAAGGGGACAATTATCGAAAGGGATAAGACACTTATTAGAATAGAAAAGGAGCACGTGTCAAAGTACAAAGGATAATTATAAGAGGTGAAAATGAGGCATTTTTTCACCTGAAAAGAGGCACTCACCAGTGATGAAAAAGAGGCGTTTACGAAAATGGGAAATAGGCATTTGTTGACGGAAAAGGGGCACCCATTAGATTTTGATAGGGGCATTTATAAGAGGTGAAAAGGGGATAGGTCCCTTATTAGAAAGTAAAAGGGGCACGTATCATTATTAAAAGGGGAATTATCAGAGGTGAAAAGGGGCACTGACCAGATATGAAAAGGGGCCCTTATGAACATGTAAAAGGGGCACTTATAATAAAGGAAAATGTGCATTTGTTGAATGAAAAAGGGCACCGTTCAGATTTTTAAAAGGGGCAGTAATGCTAAGGGGAAGTAGCTCTGTCTTCTTTATGGGGGCACTTATCATAAGGAAAAGGGGCCCAAATTTGAAATTATGCGAGCCAAATATTGGTACGTAATGGTGACCAGCATTGGCGTAATGGGGGGGGGGGGTGTAGGGAGAGGCGATTTTCCCCTCCCTCCTCCGCAAAGCGCCGAAGCTTTGAAGTTTCATTAAATTATTAGAGAAAGGAGACGATTCGTTGTACCGTTCTCGAAAATAATCCTCGTCTGAATTCAGCCCCCCCCCCCTCCCGCGCGATGTGCGGAAGCTTTTATGTTTCATTAAATCATTAGAGAAAGAAGACGATTCGTTGTACCGTTCTCGACTCTTAATCCTCGTCTGAATTCAGTTCCCCCCCCCTCCCGCGCGAAGCGCGGAAGCTTTTACGTTTCATTAAATCATTAGAGAAAGAAGGCGATTCGTTGTACCGTTCTCAACTCTTAATCCTCGTCTGAATTCAGTTTTCCCTCCCCCCCCCTCCCGCACGAAGCGCTGAAGCTTTTACGTTTCATTAAATCATTAGAGAAAGAAGACGATTCGTTGTACCGTTCTCGACTCTTAATCCTCATCTGAATTCTGTTTTTCCCTCCCCCCCCCCCCTCCCGCGCGAAGCGCGGAAACTTTTACGTTTCATTAAATCATTAGAGAAAGAAGACGATTCGTTATACCGTTCTCAACTCTTAATCCTCGTCTGAATTCAGTTTTTCCCTTTCCCCCCCTCCCGCGCGAAGCGCTGAAGCTTTTACGATTCATTTGAGTTTGAGTTTATTGATTTCACATTTCACATGCAGAAATAATACAGATAACAAAATATACATAAAAGACATATTGTTTCATAATATAACAAAATGATTATATTAATTGACAAGGTAATCATCACATTTGTTTGACAACTAATATCATTTAAAGGAAACCCAGATAAAAGTACAAACTGTGAAATGTGCAGGAACCTATAGAAAAGCAGAGCTTGTAAAGAATAGGTTCCTGGGCGACTTGAAAAATAACAGGGACAGAAAATGTTTACTGTAGAGAGAGGTACACAATTAGAATTAAGACGGTGGTAGTTTGACAAATAGTTGTTTGCGAGTTCAATACAATACAATACAGAAAAAAGAAAGAAAAAGAAATACATTAAACCGAAGAGTAGTAACGAGCCAATAAATAGCAGAGTATGCACCATACATGTTTGCACCACCTGAACGTTTACAAAAACCGAACAATAGAAATCATGAAATTTTTTATTCCTTTCCTGTTAAAATGCACTTAAATGTCACATAGGCAAAAGAACGCCTAAAATTGCAAATGAATTGTAAAATGAATTGTAAAATGGTACACGTTATAAAAAAAGAACATTAAACATGAAATGTCTAATCATCATTATTATTGTAGGCATTCAACAAATGTAACTTGAGTTTATATTTAAATTGATGAATAGAAGAAGAGTGAAGTAAATCAGGATGAAGATTGTTCCAAAAAGACGGACCAGTATATACAATTGTTTTTTGAGAAAATGAAGTGCGTAAACGGGGGATGTGAAAATCATTCCTTTTCCTGGTAGGGTATGAATGAATATCCAAGTTCTTAGTGAAAAGAGAAGCAATAGAATCAGGCAAATCATTTGTTGTAAGTTGATACATGAAAATACCCAAATTATAGAGAAATATATCAGACACATGTAAAAGGTTATTGTTGAAAAATAAGATGTTTGAATGTGACCGGAAACCAACATTGTGAATTATTCTCAGGGCTCTTTTTTGAATGACCAATAAACTATGCAGTTGAGTCTTGGAGCAGTTGCCCCATGCTAAAATACCGTAATTTAAATAAGGGAAAATTAAGGTGGAGTATAGATTCAACAGGACATCAAGAGGAAAAAAGTGTTTAAGTCTGTTGATGACGCCGGTATTTCGTGATAAAAGTTTACATAAATTTCCAACGTGCATTTTCCAATTAAGTTTGCAGTCTATAACAAGACCAAGAAATTGTGTGTGTTCAACAAATAAAATGTTTATGTCATTAATGGAAATGTTACCAGGTAGTGATGTTATGGAGTTACTGAAAAGCATATAGTTCGTTTTAGTCACATTAAGAGATAATTTATTGGCATTAATCCACTCCAAAACAGATAGTAATTCATTGTTTACAACGTCAGCAATAATATTGGGATTTGGATGAGTAAAGAAAATATTGGAATCATCGGCAAAGAGTATGAATGACAAAATGGGGGAGGAAGTTTGGAAATCATTAATGTAAAGTAGAAACAAGAGCGGACCCAGGAGAGATCCTTGCGGGACACCACAAGTGATATGTCGTAGACATGAGTCATGATCATTTAAATTAACATATTGCATTCTGTCTGTGAGGTAATTCCTGAACCACTCCAAGGCCTTCCCTCTGATCCCATAATGGGATAGTTTATATAAGAGAATATCATGGTTAACTGTGTCGAAGGCCTTGGAGAAGTCCAGGAAAATGCCAATAGTATGGGACATATTATCAATAGCACATGCAATCTTATTAATGAACATGAGTAATGCATGAGTTGTGGAGTGTTTACGTCGGAAACCATATTGAGATGACGATAATATATTAAATTTAGATATGAATTTAAAGGTACGAGTATAAATAAGCTTTTCTAACATTTTTGAAAACGACGAAAGCAAGGAAATTGGGCGATAATTACCCAAGTCATCTTTACTACCAGATTTAAATATAGGAACCACCTTAGCAATTTTCATTTTTTGAGGTACAATACCATTTAGTAAAGATAAATTTAAAATATGAGCAAGAGGATGAGCAATCACACCGATTACCTTTTTTAAAAGAAAATTAGTTATGCCATCAGCACCTGCACTTTTTTTATTCTTAAAACTATTGACAATACTAATTAATTCAGAACAGTCTGTTGGAGTTAAAAAGAATGAACTTTGGTTGGAATTTGTGAGAAAAGAATGAAAGGGTTTACCAGATGTGGGTATTTTCTCAGCTAGCTTTGGCCCTATTTGAACAAAAAAAGAATTAAAAGATTCAGCTAAATCACGAGAGTCTTGAATCTTCACACCATCATCAATCACACTCTCAATGTGTATAGACTTAGTTTTACTTTTCAGGACATTATTAATAATCTTCCACGTATTTTTAGCATCATTTTTATATAAATTGAATTGTGAAGAATAATAATCTTTTTTAGCCTGTCTCAATAAAGATGTAAGAATATTACGATATCTATTGTATTTCAATTTAGAGCCCTCAGTTTCTTTTACTTTATATTTATAGAACAATTTGTTTTTACGGTTAATGCACTTCAAAAGAGATTTAGTGACCCAGGGCAGTCTGGGCACTTTTTTGTAATTAGAACGCAATGGAATACATATCGGAATATACAGGTTGTATAAATCATCGAAAATTTCAAGGAACCTATTATAACAATCGTTTACATTTTGACAATTATATAATTCAGACCAATCAGTAGAGATAAGACTTTGTCGAAATCGTTCGATGTTCACATGGGACAAATTACGAAAACCCGACACCTGCTTACTGGAGGTACACTGTGAATGAAAATTGGGAATGAAAGCAAACACTGGGAAGTGATCACTCAAGTCGGAAAGTACTATACCAGATTCAATATAAGAAGATACATTTGTAAAAATATTATCGATCAAAGTGTGACTGCTATTTGATATTCTTGTTGGTTTGGTGATTTGGGGAAGAAAAGAATGGGATAAAAGCAAATTTAAGAAATCCAAATACTGAGAATTTGAGTCACACGATAACAAGTTGGCATTAAAGTCGCCCATTATAAAGCACATCTTGTTGGCAATATGAGGTGATGATAAAATAGTCTGAACAATTTCAAGAAATTCAATGAAATTACTTTGAGGTGGCCTGTAGATTTCACCAATAACGATATGTTTTTTACCAGGAACTTCGATCTCTATAAATATGCTTTCAAATATATCAGACATGATGGTTAAGTCATTAAGTATTTTGGATGCATAATCATTTGAAATATACAAGCCAACTCCGCCGCCAGTTTTGTTTTTCCTGTTATTAGTGACAAGAGTGTAGCCATCAATAAAAAACAGTGAGGAGTTAGATTTAATCCAGGTTTCACAAATACCAATGAATGAACAATCATATTTAATTTTGTCCAGGAGTAGTTGAAACTGGTCAAAATTTTTACCGAGACTTCTGACATTGCATTGTAGAAAAGATAGTTTATTGACAGCCTTTGAAAAATGATCAATGAACTGAGATTCTGTAAAATAGCGTGAATGTTTGCTGCCTGACAATGACTCACATGAGTCCATGTTCAGTTGCAACTCAGCAGTGCATAAATTTAAATATTCAGCCGTGTCAGCTTCATGACGAACGTTATCTGTAGTTATGTAAGAGGAGGATGCCTGTGAATTATCAGGTGGTAAAAGTTGTTGATCATTACCAACATTAGATAATAGAGGTTCAGTCATTGATAAAACATGAAGTAACAGGTGAATAACGGAGAATCCAGTAGATGAACTGGAATGACATGTATATAAATATGAATAGGAAAGAAGAACGTTCAGGTGGTGTAAATACACAAAAGGCGTGGTTTATAATATGACATTTGTTGTATAGTAGAATTAGAGATGGTTCGCAATAGAATGTAATAACCGATTTAGTACAGGTAGCATCAATCAGGAAGTTAACTGAATCAATTGTACATACGTATACATTCATTGGAAATAAGATCGAGACAAAACACAGATAAGAAATAAAAACAAAAAAATTCATTACTTAGCACTTGTACTAGAACACGTACAAGAAACTCATGGGCTCCTTTCAGCCACCGCACGTAGAAGAAATTTAGAAAATTCAGGCAAAAGCAAGAGAGAGAGGGGGGGGGGGGGGGGGGGGGAGAAAGTAGGGGGGAAGTGGGGGGGGGGGGGGAGATACCCTTCTTACGGTATCGGGTTACATGTATGTTTACATGTTAATCAAAAGTTAATTCAGAATTTAAAATGCATTTAAGTTGAAACGGTAAAATAGATGTACATGTATCACACAGTAAACAGAGCATATTCCAGAGAAGGTAGAGAATAATTATCGTGATTTGTGTTCAATGCTGAGGTGATTTACCTTACTCCTGCTGGTTATTCCACTTGGAGGTGTTTTTTTCCTTCCATTTGAGTTCAACTGAAGCTCCGACAACGATTATCTTAGTGGAGACTCCCTTTTGCTTCCGGAGGTCGTAAGCGATCTTGGCAAGCATTCCCCTCCTGGCTTTGAGGGCTGGGGGGAGGTCTGTGCGCACTGTGATTCTCACTGACGCCGTGGCGCGATCTTGGGGGATCCTTTGGCGCTGACCGTTTTCGAAAGCGGCGAGCAGGCGGTTACGATCCTCCATGTAAACGAACTTCGCGATGATTGCATTCGGGGCTTGTGGGCGGGTCGATGAGGCGGTAGCTCCGTTGTTGCGTCTTGGTAGGCGGTGTGCGTTTGCGATCGCGATGTCGTTAGCTTCCCTTTCATTGATGCCGAGGTGTATGAAGACCTTTTGCAAGACGTCGCGTACTTTTTCGTCGGGGGTTTCATTAACGCCGTAAAAAAGAAGATTGGCGCGCCGATTGTAGATTTCCATTATGACAATCTTCTCTTCGAGGTCGGCGATTTTTTCCGCCATTTTCTTTTCAATCGCGGGTAGCTTTACATGCTGAAGATTGGCAACCAAATCGGAATTCATGCTAACAGAATCCTCGAGTTCGGTTTGCCTGCGCTTGATGGAGGCCACCTCTGCTGTGAGTAGGTCCAGTTTCCCGCATACTGCAGCTGAGCTAGCGGTTATCGAACGCTGGATGTCGGCGAGCGTCAATTCGGGTTCCGCTTGCGGGCGAAGTAGCGGCTCACTTGGGCCTGGCTTGCTGGCACCTCTCGTAGTATTTGCACCTTGCGGGTCTGGAGATTGGGCGGGTCCGTTTGTGCTTACAGATGAACGTAAAGCCCTGGAATTAGCCATTTCCTTCAAAATTCGCGATACTTAACCCTGCTTCTAGTGTGGAATGAGATTCTAAGATATGAATATCCTCTATAGTCCAGTAAAATCCTTGAAGCAGAAATGCTTAAGCTCGAGTAAGGGTTCGTTGGGTGAATAAAAGGGCGGTGGCTGGAGAGAGTAAAAATTACACGTCCGTTCCCATTAAATCATTAGAGAAAGAAGACGATTCGTTGTACCGTTCTCAACTCTTAATCCTCGCCTGAATTCAGTCCCCCCCCCCCCCCTCCCGCGCAAGCGGAAGCTTTTACGTTTCATTAAATCATTAGAGAAAGAAGACGATTCGTTGTACCGTTCTCGACTCATAATCCTCGTCTGAATTCAGTCCCCCCTCCCCCCTCCCGCGCGAAGCGCATAAGCTTTTACGTTTCATTAAATCATTAGAGAAAGAAGACGATTCGTTGTACCGTTCTCGACTCTTAATTTCTTTAAAAAGGGGATGGGTTTTTTCACATTTTTTTCTTCTTCTTTTTCTTCCTTTTTTACTCTTTTTTTTTGTAATCTCAGGGGGGGGGGGATGTTTGTACAGGCCATCCCCCCTCCTTCGAGCCAGGGGGATGCATCCCCCATCCACCCCCCCCCGATTTACGCCCCTGGCTATAATGACATGATTTTCCAGGAATTTTTTTCAATTTTGGTTATAAATTATAATTGTATATGAAAAATTGTGTTTGTTGGAAAACTACAACTTCCCAAATTTACAGTCAGGCAAAAATAATTATGCTTATTTAGAAGCCTTCATGTCAGGGCCTTAAGGTGGGTCCCTGCATGCTCATCTGACCGTAATTAAAAAAACCTAAAATCCCTGGGCTTACGGGGGATCTGTCCCCTGGACCCTTACCAAGGGCCTTATTATAGACTGTAGGTGGTATACCCAATCAAGCAAAGTAGAATTTCCAGGGCCAGAGAATACCCTGATGAAAAGTAAACGGATGCCAAAAGGGCGGCCTGGAAACGAAATTCACTCCAGCTTCCTGAAAAATGGTGCCCCTCCCGCAGGCTTAAACTTATGCGATCGGGCAGAAATCGCTTTAGGAAGTAGGGGTTATAGTCTTGCACTCATAGAAGAAAGTGCAGGACCAGAGAAAACCCCGATTAAAAATCAACGGATGCCAAAAGGGCGGCCTGGAAACGAAATTTGCTCCATTTTAATGCCTAAAAAACCCTAAAAAAGTTATTTGAGTTTCACGTCATCTTCCCAAAAATGGAGCCCCTCCCGCAGGCTTAAACGTATGCGATCGGGCAGAAATTGCCTTAGGAAGTAGGGGGTATATTCCTGCATTCATAGAAGGAAGTACAGGGCCAGAAAAAACGCCGATGAAAAGTAAACGGATGCCAGAAGGGCGGCCTGGAGACGAAATTCGCTCCATTTAAACGCTTGAAAAACTAATAGAGGGTGTTGCACAGTGACGCCTTCAAAGTAAACCATAGAAAGCTTCGTGGTTTGAGGATTTTTTGAGGATTTTTTTGCATGTCAGAGGGTTAGTACAGTAAAAGGAATATAATGAGTAACATTTTATACAAAAATTAAGCAATTTTTTCATCAACCTTCAACAGTGTTACCGAGTCACTAAGGGCCAAGTGGGGAAACTGAATTCAGACAAGGATTAAGAGTAAAGCGGTAAAGCGAATCGTCTTATTTCTCTAATAATTTAATGAAACGGCAAAGCTTCTGCGCTTCGTGCGAGAGGGGCGAAACAAGAATTAAAAGTCGAAAACGATAGTGACAACGGATCGTCTTCTTTCTCTAATAATTTATTGAAGTGTCAAAGCTTCCGCGCTTTGCGCGGGAGGGGAAAACTGAAAAATAACTTAGTTCCTGGCCCTGGGTTTATAGGTTTAAATTTGTAGACATTGGGACATTGGGGTCTGAAAAGGCATGAAAACCCAGGGGACCCCACCGTGGAAATAAGCTCTCGAGCTTTCGTGGGTTATCCTGTGCAAGCTGACTTAATTTTGATCTGTTATTATTGTATATTGTTGTATCGAAGCTTGTCGAATAAAAATAAATCAATCAATCAATCCTTAACCCCCACCGGGCCCCTGCATGCTCCCCTAGCCGTTTAAAAAAGAACCCCTAATTGAAAACTCTGGATACGGGCCATACGGGCCTGTAGACTAATTGCTCCAGCTCCGCCCATTATAATATACGCCATTGATTTTACATTAATCGTTTCTCGAAAAAGTCGACGCATGATATCAGATCAGATGATATGTCATGTGGAATAAAGTTTTAATCAATCTACTGTCAACTATAGTAAGTCTTCACAAAATATGGCCGAGGCCTACAAGCGTTTTAACAGATTCAGAGAATATTATGATTAAAAGATGTTGTACGTTGGGGGGGGGGGGGGGGTAGGAGGTGGGGTGTATCATGGATACTTTGGGTATCAATAATTCTGATGACAATTTTCCCCTGACGGCTTGCTAGCAAATTTAAGTAATATTGTGCCCCCACTTACGGATCAGCCCGTCCCCAAGTAGGGGAGGGGCTAGGGGTAGCTGTCCTATGGGGTTAATTGGCACTCCCTGCATGGAAAAAAAACTCACATCTCAATGCTCACCCGAAGTGCATGAGGCCAAACAATTTTCGTGATAAAAGTTTATGTAAAAAAGAAAAAGATGTATTTGGTAATAACAGTAAAAATTGACTTTTTGCCATATAAATTAGCAACAACAACAGTAACAACAACAACGACCACAAAATCAGTAACGATAACAACACAGCAAGCTAGCTAGCAGATGATGCGATCCTGCGGGCTGCAGCTGGCATCACAAGCGCTACAACTATAGCACTAGGAGCGCGCTCAGAGCTAGCTAGCCTGCGCTGGACCATTCGCTGACGATTCAAGCATTGTAGAATCTTCAGTCTCATCCAGTGACAGGTAAATATTTCATTATTTGCATGTTATAAAATGATTACTTAGTTATGTAAATGGCTCGCTCTCTATAAACGTGAATTGCTGTATTTATTAGTTTTATTAGGGAAACTTTTGCCGCTTTTGGCATTTTGAGTTTTTCAATGATTTCCCACCTAGATCTAGGCCTAGTCCGATACGTGTCATT
This sequence comes from Strongylocentrotus purpuratus, assembly GCF_000002235.5. Lineage (NCBI taxonomy): Eukaryota > Metazoa > Echinodermata > Echinoidea > Camarodonta > Strongylocentrotidae > Strongylocentrotus > Strongylocentrotus purpuratus. Next base: position 37,291,935 of record NW_022145598.1, on the reverse strand, counting down.
TTTTGTATGTTCTAGAACTGCAGAAGCGCGAGGCTGAGCTGTCCAAATGTGTGAGTTGTAATCGGCCAGATTCTGTACTTAACCAATATTTCGCAATGATTATGGACAATTTATGACCTGGGTAGTCATTCGTTAATGGTAAGCCACCCGATTTTCTCACAATGTCATTCATTTGAAGTAAACATAGACCGTCACCTAGATCTAGATCTAGATCTACAAGCTTTGCACTTGTATTAGTTTTGTATGTACATTAGATCTAGTCTAGATTCTAGTCTCTAGATCTAATCTAATCTCATTATTTGATAAATTTTCGCATCAGATTCTGTGTGCGTGCGTATCATAAATATTTAAGACTAGCGCATGACGTATGGTTCCTATTGAGCCAATCAAATACAGCGATAGGATGGCAAGGACAGGTACCCTACTTAAGTTAAAAAAAGACGCGGGCCCGGGCGCAAATTTTTTATCATAGAACCTAATGGATATTAATGGATACTAATTTATCATTAATAATATTCACTTTCTGCAGGACCGTGGCATTCACTTCAACCTTTGACCTTTCATTCCTGAGCATATTCTGATTCAAGATGGTGCGAAGTAAGTCTTTATTTGTTTAATTTTTTTTCATCCTTGAATTTTGAAACGGTAATCATATTTCTCACTTTTATCTTTATTTTCCAATCAATTTTTAAAAGAGAAGTTTGACACCTTCCATTAAATTAAGTTAACATCAAATTCTAAAGAACTTTGCAGGAATTATGAATAGGTCTATTTCCCAAATGAAATCTTGCTTTAAAGGGAAATATATCTTTTTTTATTATTTTATCTCCTGTCAGTCCGTTGAATTATTGTGAAAGTTGCCATAGAAGGTCAAATATATTTATCGACCACTTCTTTTAAAGGCACACTGTCCTACTTGTAGCTACAGGTACTTGCTCCCTCTATATAGAAAACTTCCCCAATCGGTGCCTGTTGGTCCCCCATGGTCCTCCTTTTCTTATGTTAAATGAGAGCTGAGTTAATGAGAAAGCCACCTGTCACAGTGACCTCGCTGGCTCGCTGGGTGGTCTAATCCCTTCTACCTGAAGTAGTAAAGCCTGCCTTTAAGATGTTTGAAAGGGATAGTTGATTTCTTGTTTCAGACCGCAAATGCCTTCAAAGTGCATGGTTATTGTGCTTGTTCTTAGTCATGACATTTCTAGTGCTCTTTTAGGACCTAAAATTGCTATGAAGATAATTGTACAAAACACATCGGATATCTGAAACTATGCATTAATTATATGGCAAATGAATAATGATTGTAGGAAGAAAAGTGTTCTTTCATCAAATTATTTGTGTGACTTTGGTTGTGTTTAGTCACTGAAGATATGGTACGGAAGAGATCAGAACACAACGAGATGGAGATATCCACCCTTGAGGAAATCTCCCTTCATCAGCAAGATATAGAAAGGTAAGTATAGGCGCGTCTTCATCATCTCGAGATTGCCAAATAGCCCGCTATTTGTGATTTGGGAAATAATCCCAAATTTACAAATCACGTCTTCATCAGCTCGAGATTCGACCTCAAAACTTGAAACTCGACCTTGAGAAATTAGCTCAAGATATTTGCCTAGTGTTAGCGCATAGTGCGAGTCTTCAATCTGGTGAAGACGCACTGGACAAATAGCTGGATATTTTGAAGGTCATGATGGAATTACAAATCGAGGGTTCAGTGACACAAAGACGTAACTCCATATTTTGCCAAAATGAGTATTTGATATCAAAATGTTCAGAAAAATGTGGGCTTTCCAGTTTCCAGGAAACACAAAGACTTAACGCCACCTAACACCCCATCGAAGTCAATGGCTAGTGAAACATAGAATTAACTCCCTTAAGGCCCAAGTGCTCAGTGACACATAAACCACTTTTTCTCAAAATGGCCAAAATGGAGTTACGTCTTTGTGTCACTGACCCTTCAAAATTAACAATAGTGCATTTCCATCCACCTGTCATGATCCCGTATTATGAGGTTTTGGTAGCTTTCCAAAATCAATAGAAGATATCAAACTGATTATCAATTGCTCTTTAAAGCCTGTCTGTACTAGTTTGGCCAGGGGGAATTAGACCTCCCTGCAAGGTCACTAACAGGAGGTTATCTCATCAAATCAGCTCTCAATGGGGGACCAACAGGCACCGATTAGGCATTGTTTGCTATATAGAGGGTGCAAGTAGCTATAAATAGAGCAGTGGGGCTTTAAATGGAGTATCACCAACAAATCACATTTTCAACAAACCTTCAACAAATCTTGACCAATCCAAAGTATATTAAAGTCTAATATTATTAGACAATCAGATCAGATCTGTACATTCCTTAACCGTAAGCTAGTTAAACTCCGGGTTCACTTATGCTTGCACAGGGATTATGAGAATTATTTTGTATTCAACCTTGTGATAACTCATGCTGTAAATCTATAAAGTGCTATCATTATTAGGTATACATGTATATGTAAGTAAGGATTATATATTATATTTACCTAAACTTTATTTGACATTACCAAATGCTATTTTTGCTGTTTAATTCAGGATTGAGTTTCTTGACAAGTGGTGCAGACATCTCAAGATTCTTTACCTTCAAAGTAATCTTATTCCTAAAATTGGTGAGTTTTTACTTCTCTTCTCGTTTATGGATGCAACATATTTTACAATGCTGTTTAATTCCCATGGGTTTTGTTTCATTGCAAACAGCCAATACTTAATGGATGTAATTCATCAACATATAACATGTACAGTATTTTGCAATCATATTTGCATTTTCTTAATGATGCAAATGTTGCCCAATTTCACAGACAATTTTTAGGTAACTAGATACAATTATGTAGGGCATAGTATATTCAGTGGAAAATAAGTGGAATTGGGCTGTGGGATAATTAGCTGAAAAGTCTTGAGTATTAGTAATGACAAGAATATCATTCACTTTCCAGCAAACTACCCTTTGAGTACTTTACATGACTGTCCTAGCTGACTTAAGGATTAAGCATTTGAATAACATTCCCTCTGTAGTCTTGATTACACCTTCCTCTTGTATTTGTTTCATGCAGAGAACGTTGGGCGGCTGAAGAAACTAGAGTATCTTAATCTTGCTCTGAATAATGTGGAGAGGATAGAGAATCTATCAGGTACCAGTAGTTTAACCCCTCCCCCCCCCCACCACCACCACCACCACCACCACCACCTTGCTCTCTTCTGCATCTTTTACATTTCTCTCTTTCTCTCATTATTTTGTTTGATTATGATGGAACATGTACCAGTATTATTATTTTGTATAATTCTATTCTACATGTATATCTTTGTATTTTTATTTATTATTTATTCAGCAATTCACAAAATATATAACAATGTAAATATAAGTAAAGGAACATTGAGAGAATGTCAATAATAAATGCACAGTCTTCCTGGAGGTCCTCTGAGTGCATCAGTTGGCTGCCCGGGAAGAGGAAAGCAAACTAAATCACTGTAACCGTAATGGTCCCTCTTCCCGACCAACTGGTGCACCCAGAAGACCTGGAAAATATAGCATGAAGGTTATCAAAATGTATAACATTTCTTGAACAAACCAGCTAACAAAAACAAAGCACAAGGAGGAAATCAAATTAATATGTATGATGACACTGGGTCATGACATGATACTGAACATAAACATGAGGAATTAAGTCTGGCTTAAAAACTATTGCATAAATTGTCAAGTAGGCAAACTGAAACCATGAAGTTTACCGATGTGTGTTTCTCTCGTCTATACAGGATGTGAATCTCTGACGAAGCTTGACCTGACGGTGAACTTTGTTGGTGAGCTGACCAGTATCGAGTGCCTCAGGGATAGTTATAGCCTCAGAGAGATGTAAGCTCATAATACCAGGCAACTTTTGCTTCTCCCAATAACATTTCTTAAAGGGTTCCGGTAACTTTGTCTTAGATCCTTGAAAAAATTCGTTGATTTAGCTCATGCTGCAATGATAATTATAAACTTTTAGGTCAGTTAGGAACCCCACGACTTTTACAAGCCTGTCTGAATATCAAGATATTTATGATTGAAAATCAAAATCAAATTTTGCGTTTGCCAAACGGTTTTCATAACACTACAGTCTCTTAGGGTAAATGAGTATGGTAAAACCGGTCACTCAAAGGTTTCTACTTTTTTGAGGCACTTATTGATTATTTTGAAGCGCAATTTTTTAGGGCTTTAATATAACACCATATTACAGACACTGCTAACACGTAGGGCCATGCATCTCAGATTTAACACTGTTAAATGATCCCTTTAAGATCAGCTTCAGAGATATTTATATTTCATTTGAATCTCTGACTTTAAGATTGCATGTGAAGGTTCATGCAGGAGAGCTATTTCTTGAAAGCATCACGGACTATTGGTCTCTACTTACTTAGCTCTTCATATAACGGGTTGGGAGTGATGTCCTCCAATCAATCACAGAGTTATAATCACTTACATCATGTATATCTTGAACTGCATGTATGGAGGTGACATTGATATTTAATCTCAAGATATTATTGCAAAGTTTGATCAATGACATGACACCTCTTCCTAAGGCAAGTGCTAAAATACATAGAGCTTTAGCCACTCTCTACCTGGGTTTAGTAAGTGGGAACCTTCTCAAAAGAAATTCTTTGAATATTTGAGAGCTTCAGTAGGGAAGCCTTGCTAAAATAAACCTCAACACTGTATGCATTCTTTTGTTTTCATAGAAAAAAATGCTTTTATAGCCCCCTTAAAGGTATAGACCAATTTGGAAACGCCCCCCTCTCCAAAAATGAAATGAAAGCTCTTATTACCAATCATGTGAAAGAATATGTTTTGACTAATACGTTATGATACAAATTTTGCCGGGAAACTGCCTACTAATGGATATATTTGGTGAATTATCATATTGATCTGGCCTGGATAGATGTCGTGAATGCACTTTAACATTGAACATTCAGGCATATATTTTAGTTTTTTTGCAAATTTAGGTTGAAGAATTGCCATTCAAACCTCTGAAGGTAATATTTAAACAATATTGAATGGATATTTTGCACCCAAAACCCTTGAATCGCAATTTTACCACTACTGGTGTATACCTTTAAGATATTTTTACAGAGGTGAATTGAATGAGTTTTTCCATTACACTAGATTCCTTACAGGTAATCCATGCACAGAATATGAAGGTTACAAGGAGTTTGTTATTGGGACTCTACCACAGCTAAAGGTAACTTTTAGATTATTGGACATTTTCATTTGTTAGAAAAAATGAAAGGGAGAGTGGCATATATCGTTATGTGAACAGTAGTAGGATAAGACATCTGAATTCCTTAACATTATCAGTTATAAAAATTTAGTTCTTGAGAAAGTTCTGTGAAGATGGATATACAGTATCAGTGAATGAAAAATTTCTTGAATGTTATATGTGTAATACAATGTACATGTATACGGTACAAGGTTTATTTGGCATAATAATGATAGTAAAGTGATACCTGTCTATAAAGACCACCCGAGGGAGACAAGAAAAGTGGTCTTTATAGGCAGGTGGTCTTTATGTACAGCTTCCTTTAGTACATGTTTCAATGAGAAACCATTTCAAGGGAAACAAAAAATGTGGTCTTTGTAAAGCAGATTTGACTGTGTTTACATTCTGTTCTTGTGTATAATGCTTACCACATTACAATAGAATGTCTAAATTCGCTTCCGGAGGATTTTGAATATTACTACCCCTTAATTACGTGCAGAAATTTGTTTGTTTTGGAAAGATTCAATGCATGTATTTGATTTGACATGAAACATGCCTGCCTGTCTATATTGCAGAGATTAGATGGGAAAGAAATCGAGAAATCTGAGCGAATATCAGCTCTACAAGAAGTGGATGCAATCAGACCTAAGATTCTTGAACAACAGAAAGCATATCAACTTAGAAGGGTAAGTATCTCTGCTGATCATTGAAGATACAGGAGAAAAGGTAAAGATTATAGTTCATTACCAAACTTGATAATTACATGTATGTGCCCTTCAACACATATATTGGATATAGATTTTCAAACAAAGTTCTTCTTTTTATTCATCTTGATACAGATATTATTCCATGACATCAAATCTAAATTCTTGACCCTGTTTTGAATGTTGAGATGCATGACAGTTATCTTTCTCAACAAATATATGTTAACAGAAATGTAGGTATTCCAAACAGCCTATAACAGTGAAAGGGTTTTCGTTGAGGTAAACAAAGTGAGGAGAAGGAGATTGGGAAGAAGAATATAAAAATATTGACGCAATAAGGGTTATATGTTAGAATTTCTCTTTAATATGATGAAAAAGAAGGATAGGGCAGAGAGAGAGAGAGAGAATTCTGATTTTGTTCTTGTCCATGATTCTGTTTCTAGGAGAAAGAGAAATCTGAAGCGGAGAATCACAAGAAGGAAAAGGAAGAGAAGAAAGAAAGGAAGAAAGGTTTCGATAAAACATGGTACACAGATATCAATGAAGAGTAAGTTATTAACTTTCCAATTCTAATAACCTGTGTGTGTGTCAGGGGGGGGGGGGGTGATGCTTTGAAAGCCAGATATTTGTGAAAGAAAGGAGAATGTGTCAAATTTGCCAAATCATATGTTTAATTTAATGTTTAGTGAGTGAAAACACATTTATCGTGCATATTAGTTTATTTTATTGAACCAATTTCAATATATTGTATTTTAATGTAATTATTAATCTTTGGTAAATTTAACTTGTTTCAGCCTTTGGCTGCTATTTTGAATGTATGATTTTAAATCAATAAAATCACTTTATAGAATTATTGATTAATAGTTCTTTTGTCCTGCAGAAATAATGATTAGTAAATGAATTTAATCATATATTGTGTGGGTCTTGTCTCAGGTAGATATTAATGCTAATATTGCTGGTGAATACAGCAATCACACACTCTATCCCTCTCTCTGTCTCTCTGTCTGTGTCTGTCTGTCTGTCTGTCTGTCTCTCTCTCTCTCTCCCCTAGGCCCTTTTCTCTCTCTTTCTGTCTCTGTCTGTCTATATGTCTGTCTGTCTCTGTGTCTGTCTCTCTTCTATGTCTCTATTGTACTGTCTCTTTTTCTGTCTGTCTCTCTCCTATGTCTCTATCTGTCTCTTTCTGTCTGTCTGTCTGTCTCTTTCTGTCTCTGTCTGTCTATATGTTTGTCTGTCTCTGTGTCTGTCTCTCTTCTATGTCTCTATTGTTCTGTCTCTCTTTCTGTCTCTCTCTCTCTTTCTGTCTCTGCCTATATGTATGTCTATCTGTCTCTGTCTGTCTCTATCGTTCTGTCTCTGTCTGTCGGTCTGTCTCGTCTCTCTCCTATGTCTCTGTCTGTTTCTACCTCTCTCTCTCTTCTATGTCTCTTTTATTTTTTTTCATCTTGCTATCTTTCATTTAATCTCTTCTACAGTGATACACTCCGAGAGAAACCAAAGAGTAAAGATGAGGAGGAGGATGAAGAAGAAGAGTAAGTTTGCTGAGTTTATCTTCAAAGATATATTATTATGCCTTGTTTGTTTCAGTTATATATAAGCATAAATGGAAAGTGTACTAAGTCACACCAGCACTTGTGAACACTCAGTAGGCATTACATGTTTTAAATTAATGAGGCATTCAAGTTCCAGCATGGAATGTCTAAGGAAGTAAACCGTGAGCCTGGGTAAGTTACCTTGAAATCCACTTGTCTGACTTACACGATAGGGTAAGTATCAAAATGTTTATTGCAGCATCATGTAGCGGTAATATTCATCTGCTGATTATTTTTTTCTTCCCGAACTCCCCCTCCCCGATTTTTTCTGATTTTACTCCTATTTTTCCTGATTTTCTTACTCAAAATGGAGGAGGGGGGGGGGGATGTTGTTAGATGCCATTTTTTCCCCAGAATACTTATTTTTTTCAGTCAAGGGGGGGGGGGGAGGGAGGAGGGTTAGTGCTCACTATCACCCATGAATATTACAAAGACATACCTTTTAAGATGTTCTAGCGAAGTTGTTTTTATTTCCAGAGAAAATATTTATTTCCAATTCCATTGGAAGATCATAGTCATGATAACTGTTATAGCAGAGGTGATGTGGTCTAATGGATAAGTCGTTGGACTGTGGATCACAGGGTTCGCAGTTCGAGTCCCACCACGGCACCCAGGTGTTAAATGGGTACCGGTAGGAAGGAATTTCTTGAATGCTGTGAGCTCTGAAATCGCCGCAGCCTAGCTGAGTCAGGGTAATAGTTGGAGCACCTTGCATGGTGGATATGTGCGCTATATAAATATCCAATATTATATCCCTTATCGTAAGATTGTTGCATTAGGTGTATACACAACAAGAAAAAGAATACCGTAAATCTCCGTGTATAAGGCGCACCCCTATTTTTTTTGGGGGAAAAAAAAAAAAAAAAAAAAAAAAAAAAAAAAAAAAAAAAAAAAAATCTTTTTTTTGTTTTGTTGTTGTTGTTGTTTTGTTGCCGAAAACCCATGCGGGGAAGGACCTTCATTCTACATCGAGGTGCAGTTGAAGTTGTGAACTTTTCAAAAATAATAGTAACAACAGTCTAAGGCTTCATGATACCAAGTGTCCCACACCAGCCTCTTCACATCACCTAGCAGAAGCACTGTGTTCTATGCCAAACATCAATAGTCATGCATGATATGAATAGCATCCTCTAAATTTCTGACAATGGAGTACCTAGGATAGAACCTTGTGGTACACCATTTGTTATAGAAAATAAATTTGAGGAATTATTATTATAAACTACATATTGAGATCTATTAGAAAGATTACTTTCAAACCAAGATGACAGACAAATTTGAGTGTTGTTGTAGTTTCCGAGTGGTGAGTCACCACACTGATTACTGAGCTAGGAGACATTGCCAGGCATAGCGCCATAAATAAAAACTAAAAAAATACTAAAAAAAAAAAAACTAAAAAAAAAAAAAAAAAAAAAAAAAACTTTTTTTTTTCTGTACCTGTGTATAAGACGCACCCCCGACTTTTAAATTTTTTCGGCGGCAAAAAAGTGCGCCTTATACACAGAGATTTACGGTAGTTTTACTGTAAAAGACGTTTCCTGCCGACTAGATCGAAATAGTTCATTTTTATTGATGACGTCACGCATAGTACCTTTTTTTCCCTGGGGAAAAAAGGTACTATGCGTGACGTCACAAAAAAACCCCGCATATTCTTTAACTATGCGTTTTCCTAGCGAGCGCGTACATGATTTCAAAGTGCCTCTGCGTGGTCAACCCCTGCGGTGTCACGGCGCTCAAGCCATACACTGTGCGATAACTGCACTACACTAGCGCCAGCTAAACATTTTTACATCCTTCAATGTTTCATTTGAGCCGTGCAATTTTCTTTATTTCTTTTCGATCTGAATGTAGATGTGAATGTGAGTATAAGGTTCATGTTATTACAGAAGTTTACAAGGAATAATACAGATGGAAGGGATATAAAACAAATATAAAATGACTCATTCTCGGAACAAGCTAAAACCATTCGCACTCAGGAACATCATTAGTACTTTTCTCCCTCAGGCCGATGGCCCTCGGGAGAATACATGTAGTACTAGTTGATGTTCCTTCGATGCGAATAGTTTCAGCTAGATCCTCGAGTGTCATTGTGTATTTGTATATTGTATCATGCATACAAAGAATATTGCAATCAGATGCATGGTCTAAAAGAGGTCACATGATAAAATATAGATAAGTACTATCTACCTTAGATAGTACTTTTGTAAAGTAATTTTTTGCTGCTACCCCACTTGCCCACCCTTGCCCATTGAATACGCATAGCAAAGTAGGTTACGCGAAATGTCAAAGTCAATGTCAATGTCAAATGAGCACGCATCGACTGTATTACATGTATGCATGTTGTGCTTTGTAAAATCTAGCTGAAGCTAAACTGTCTGCAGAATCAATTCTTATTATTATGTAACATTCACTTTAAATAGACCTTATTGCCGATGTGGGATATAAAACAAATATTAACCTCCTTTACTCGAGCAATGGATACAAACTATCATCGCCTCGGTGATGATAGTTTGCACCATTACCCTCGTAGTCAATTAATATTTGCTTATTATTACTAGTAGTAATAGTAAGGAACCTTATACCATGGATATTTTTTGTATTAATGAATATTTCTTGGAAAACTTTTCATTTGAGGTTTTGGAATGAGAAGGTTGGTTTTACACCTGAATCTCGAGTGGCTCTGAGTGAACATGTACAGGAGAAGAAGAGACAAGAGGAAGAGGAAAGAAGGTCAGAGCTTGGTTTGGATTTATTTGGATTTATATAAAGATGTATGTACTAATCACACCAGCTTCTTAACCTGTGGGGTCTGAACATTACCATAATAATCATAATAAAAACTGTGCTTAAAAACTGCTTACCACCGAAGTCTCAATGGCTATAACGAACAAAATACAATGATAAACAATTACATATTAAACAAAACAAACAAAATGCAAATGAACCTACAAATTACAATACATACTGAAATATACATCAATATGAACAGAGCAAGTTAATCTTCAAAAGCAATTTTGAATAAATGTGTCTGAAGAAAAAGACTCAAGAATTGATTTATAAAGGAAGACAGAGAGGTTGCCACTCAATGAACTAAAACTTAATAACAAAAGATGGTAAGGGAGTATGAAAGATCTGTATTGTCATAAACCACCACAAGTTGAAAATTGAAAGTTCACCGATATCCTAACACACATATCCATGCCAAGGAATATCCTTACAAATTATTTATATGGTTGGTAGTCAAATTATGTTCTGAAAGTGTACAATGATGTTCTCATGTGTTGCACTTGTGAAAATGAAATTACATGATGTCCAGATATAACTAAAATCATCATTATTGCTTCTTAAAGCTTGGGACCCGCTTAAAAGCAAACCTCTTTGTATCTTCTTATGCAAGTAATAAGGGCCTAACTACTACTACTAGGTCGAGTGTACTCGCACTGATTTGACAAAGCTTTTTCCATTCAGTTCTATTCTCCATGATCTTTGGGAGTTCCTGCCTTGGTAGACAGGTGTCATTTTCTAACTGGGCTATGTAAGTCATTGCTGGGCCTAAAGAGTATTGTAATACCTGCCGCAGATGAAATAACATCGCTAAATGATTATAAGTAAACTCTAAACGTTAACACCACCGATCAGATGAAATGTGAATGACTTGACAAAGATAAAAATCAGTTTTTCTTTGTTGTTATGACAGTAAGAAGCAAGGTCCTAACCCACCAAAGAGAGTTGTAAGACTGACGACAGACGACGGGAACCCGCTTAATGTCAATGAAGCAAAGTAAGTTTCAAGAGTTTCTTTGATATATTTTAATAATAATAATAATAATAATAATACATGAGATTTATATAGCGCCATTATCCATTTTGATTAAATGCTCAAGGCGCTTCAAAATATAAGGGAACACATTACATCATGACAAAGAATCGTGTACATTTACATAAGAAAGAAAATGCATAAATGAAAGAATGAAAGAATGAATGTCTGTCTTCAAAACGCAAAATTAAACAAATGGGATTTAAGGTTGCTCTTAAAAGATGTTGAAGAGTCGGAGTTCTTCAGCTCCTGTGGAAGTGAATTCCACAGGGCTGGTCCGGCATGAGCAAAAGCTCGTTCCCCCCAAGATTTCTTTGAAAGCGGTATGTGTAGAAGACCAGAGTTGGAAGATCGGAGGGTACGTGTGGGTTGGTAGAGGTGAACTAAAGACTGGTTGTATTCAGGAGCTGTTCTGTTCATGATTTGATGAACTAAAAGGAGGATTTTGAAAATTATACGTTCTTTTACAGGCAACCAATGGAGATTTTGTAAGATAGGTGTAATGTGACTATGTTTGCTTGACAGAGAAATGATGCGTGCAGCTGCGTTTTGTAGTTTTTGTAACTGTGCAATTTGAGAATTTGGTAAATTATAGAGTAAACTGTTGCCGAAATCCAAACGTGAAGAAATAAGTGAGTGAACAAGTTTCTCTGTTGCCGAACGAGTCAGATATTTCCGTATGAAGCCAATATTGCGCAATTGATAGCGAACTGATCTGGAAATGCTTGTGATTTGTTTAGACATAGACATTTGAGAATCAAGAATGACGCCAAGATCGCGACATGAATTTGATAAGGGAATGGTGTTACCGGAAATAGAAATTGAGTCTATATTTAATTTATTCAACTGAGATTTTGAGCCGAAAAGAATGAATTCGCATTTACTATGATTTAATAGCAGAGAATGTGACTTCATCCAGGCGTCAATATCAGCGATGCAATTTTCCAAATTTTGCAAGGTTTGGGAAGCTCGAATTTGATGCGGCGGAAAAGAAACAAAAACTTGTATGTCATCTGCATATAAATGATAACGAACAGAATGACGTTGAAAAACATTTCTGAGACCGGTTAAATATATTGAAAATAAGGTGGGCCCGCCCACAGAGCCTTGGGGTACTCCACAGCCAAGTGGCCTGGGGGAGGATGTGAAACCATTTAAAAGGACAGACTGTGAATGGCATGAAAGATAGGATTCAAACCATTCAAGAGCCTGGTCCTGGATACCCAGACTTGTTAGAGTATTTACAAGTATTTTGTGGTCTACGGTGTCGAAGGCTGAGGACAGATCTAAAAGGACCATGGCAGTGACGGATCCGGAGTCCATTTCTCGTAAGATTGAGCTTGAAACATTGATGAGAAGGGTCTCAACACTATGATGAGGGCGGTAAGCCGACTGTAAAGGGTCGAATAAATTGTGTTCCAGCAAATAATCTGAGAGTCTAGAGAACACGACTCTCTCTAGAATTTTGAACAAAAATGGCAGATTACACACAGGACGGTAATTTTTCAGGGATTCATTGTCCAAAGAGGGTTTCTTCAACAAAGGGCGTATAAGTGCTGTTTTTAAGACTGAGGGTACAGTGGCTTGATTCATACTAAGATTAACAATGTGAGATATAATCGGGGCAAATATCGGAGCGCAAACTTTTAAAAGAATGGTAGGAACTGGATCTAATGGACAAGATTTAGGGGGCAATTTACGAAGAAGGGAAAGAATTTCATCTGCGGTGGTATGTTGAAAGGTCCTTAGTGTGGAAGAGGTGACAGGTTCCAGTGGTAAAACATTTGGATTAAGGCTATCTCGGATTTTTTTAACTTTTAAACAGAAGAATTGAATAAACGTTTCAGCCATGGAATTGCCATCAACATATGACGGCAATGGAGAAGACTGTTTTCGGTTCAAGAGTCGATTGGCGACATTGTAGAGTTTCTTGTGATCATCGCCGCAGTCCTCGATGAGTCTGGTGTGGTATGAACGTTTCGCCTTGGAGACAAGGTAGCTCACCCGGTCTCTCTGAGCACAAAACATCTCTCGGTCAATCGAGAGCTTTCCATTGTCCCGCCATTTCCTCTCAAGTCTCCGCCGCTCTTTCTTCGCTTCGGTGATGTCATGGTTATACCAAGGACTGTCTTGATGAGCTCTTACTTTCCGAGTCTTGGCTGGAGCATGGGAGTTCAGTAACCTGCAGAGTTCTGAGTTGTAGCGGATAACGGCAGCATCGACGCTCTCTGTTGCTGAAGACATGATGCTACTGTTAGTAACATCGTTGGCGAAATCAGTCCTGTTGATGCCCTTGATATTACGAGAGGAAAAAGTTGCATTTTTCCGCTGGGGCTTGTCGAAACGTAGCAAACAGGTAACAGCAGAATGATCAGAGATACCGGGTATTACTTGTAGGCGAGAGTACAACAGTCTATCGGAGTTCCTGACCAGAATGACATCAAGGATATGGCCATGGTCGTGCGTAGGCGTAGTCACCAACTGGCAGAGTCCATGCCCGTCGACAAGATCATTGAACCTTTGGGTGTGTTGGGATGAGAGATTGTCTAAATGTATATTAAGATCTCCTGTGATGACCAGAGGAGATAATTTATACAATTTCTCATCCAACAGATCTGAGAATTCATTAATAAACAATGTAAAAGATTGATAACCTGGTGGTCTATACATGACTAAGATCTCAAGACTAGTCATGCCATTGGAGACCACGGCTGACATAGATTCAAAACTTGTATAGTTAACTAATTGGTTAATATGTACAGAGAGATTGTCCCTGTACAGGAGCCCGACACCACCTCCACGCCTGGAGGCTCTGGGGTGGTGCAGAAATGCAAAACCAGGGGGAGTGAGGTCAGCTATGACTGCATCATCAGATGCAGACAGCCATGTCTCACTGATAGCAGCGATATCACATTTGTTATCCTTAACAAAGTCATTAAAAATTGTGGATTTATTTCGAAGGGAGCGTGCATTGATAGTACATAATTTAAGATGGTCTTCGAATCCGTCACGGCCACCCCTTTTCCCCCGATGTGTCCTCAGCCGTCGCCCGATACCTAGGGATAAAATCCTCCCCCAGGCCAAGGTGTTGTCCTCACGCCATTTTTCACATTTACATGTACTTCCGGAATTGAGTGAGTGTAGAAATTCACTCGTATACTGAATCCTATGAATATCCAAAGTCGTGGCGGAGTCATCACCAGAAGGGCCTGGGTTAGGGTTAATATCCCCACAACTTAGTAGTTTGACATGATAGGTTGACACAGAATTGTGATAGTACAGTATGGGACCCCCAATATACTTTCCCTTTGATTGTGCAGAGACATTGAACTGCTGAGAGTAGCTAGCTCTCATACAACAATAAGTATGTGGTAGCTGAGTGCTTCTACACAAGAGAAGCACCACCAATACAATGGAATACAATTTCAATGGTATCATTGTGTCTGTGAGAGTGATCACACAATGCCAAATACATGTACAGTATGGTCTATGTATAGGCAAAACAGAAATGGCTGTACCTACATACAGTATGGCAAAACTGAGAATAAATCTTACTCTAAATACGCTAGAAATACAGTGTAAAAAATCTCAAAAACTTTACCACAGGTGCTTGAAGACAGACATTCATAGATAGAATACAATTCACAATCAAAGAAATATCAGAAATAGCAAAAATATACTGAAAATCAAGAGCTCTGTAGGCGGGCAGCCACAAGGCGCACACAACCAATAAGAAATGATTATCCTTGGCTTTTTGTTATTCAATGGGTAAAAATTGTCAATGTCCTTGTTTTTTTTTCTTCGTGTGTTTCATGTCACGATCCCCTTTCTTTTTAAAGCATTTGTTGAAGCTTGCATATACTTTGCATTTCATGCGAGGTTGAAGATACGACAACTGAAAATGGGAAATTCTAAACACTTCTAATGCTGAAAAATGAACAAATACCGGTATAAGAAAGTGAACTGTTGTTTAATACATTGATACTTACCAGTATGTCAAGAATAGAACTCAGTTATATCAAGCTATAATTCAGTGATACTGTCTTTCCTTTCCTTGTATCTTCAGAATTGATTTCTCTCTGACTGACAATGAAGAAGAGAACACATTCGATTTAGATGTTTCATGTTTCAAGCACCTAGACACATCACTCATTGATGTAGATGTTCAACCTACGCATGTTAAAGTAGTTCTCAAAGGAAAGGTAAGATCATAAGTACTCATCACAATGGATGTTGCTTGCCCTATGGAGAAAAATAAGAGAAGAATGTTACTTTAGAGAAAAGTGCTTTGACTTTATTGTGCAAGGTGACGAAATTAAGATGATTAGAACTCTATAGAATTTTTTGAGAAGTGATTATCAGATTGTTTAAAAACTTGGCACACCAATAAGCACAAAATTATTTTTATTAATTTCATATTAATTTCATTATTATTGTTGAACAATTTATGCTAATCCATAAGACACGGTGAATTTGAAACTAAAGTATTATATTTGTTTTATCCAGCTAATTAATGCAATAACTTGTCCTATTTCAAAGTTACAGGAGATCATGATGAGATCAGTAGCACAAGATCAGATAAAAAAAGGTCAACAAAACACTACCAAAAACTCCACTTTTAAATTTCTTGGTGCTTCCAAATTTTGAAATTTTTTAGAAGAAAGTTTCAGAAAATCCAAAAAACTAAAGTTGACCATCCTGACTGAATACACTTTTTGTTTTTTGATGATTTGTCGATTATTCTCTTAAAGATAAGGTTGAGTTCTGGGAAGAGGTGAAAAATAATTTGTGAGCGTTATCATTCTTATTATGCAAGTGTGGAAGAACATCAGATAAGACATGTTCCCTGAAAAGCATGGCTCTTCAAATGCCTTCATATTCTAAATATGTCATGTAACTTCGTAAAACTCTGGGGTAGGATTTTTACGCCATGTGTTCGTGTAGTCCCATATACATTTTTCTGTGTACAGTGTTTGTAACGTTACAAAGACATGGCCAAATTTCTTATCATTTTGATGATTCTCGAACCTTGCAATACACACAAATTCTTATATGCTAGATGATCAACCTTTTCTGGTCGATTCCACACCGTTTCTTTCACAATGCAATCGCATGACCAGAACTCAACTTCATCTTTAAATACGGAATGGGCTTTGATATTAATGTTATCGTTATATGCATAGCAGGTTTTACAGTTAATCCTTACTAAAAAGAGGTGATGCTAGTGAACTTAAAGATGTTTGTAACGTTACAAAGACATGGCCAAATTTCTTATCATTTTGATGATTCTCGAACCTTGCAATACACACAAATTCTTATATGCTAGATGATCAACCTTTTCTGGTCGATTCCAAACCGTTTCTTTCACAATGCAATCGCATGACCAGAACTCAACTTCATCTTTAAATACGGAATGGGCTTTGATATTAATGTTATCGTTATATGCATAGCAGGTTTTACAGTTAATCCTTACTAAAAAGAGGTGATGCTAGTGAACTTAAAGATAATACAAAGTTTTGGTATGGGTGTCATGAATTTGGTTCAAATGAACATATTGGAAGTATATGCGATCCTACAATATTCAATGATCCTTGTCGCGGTTGAAATCGAGTCTAAAGTTGTGAAATTGTATATAACAAAAACTCTTCATGTGGTATAGCTCCCTCTCAAGGTCAAGATATCAATTAAGATATAAAAAAATGTTTCTTGAATAAAATCGACCAATTAGCTATTCCCAATTGGAAATTATATATCACAACTACATATTCTGAGATTTTCATGGTCGCAGCTACCATTGTACGGCCGTAGGCGGTATTTTAAATTTATCATAATTTACCGGGAGCACCGGTAAATTTTTATATTCAATTTTCCTCAAAAGCAGAAGTGTTTCAGGGGCTAAATTTTCTAGTGCTTATAATACATCCATAGGGGCATCCAAATATATCAAAATTGTAAAGAATCACTGTCCACCCAATTTTCAAAATTCCCCAAAACTTTGTATTAACTTTAATAAAATATTATGTTTTATACCAGGTTTTACAGTTAACCCTTACTGAAGAGGTGATGCCTGATGCTAGTGAAGCTAAAAGATCCTTGACCACTGGTCATCTCCTGGTCAAGATGCCTAAGGTATGTCATGATTGGTCCATGTTTGAGGGATCATTTCTATCAAAAATTATCTGTAACTTTGCTACAGACTGCATTTTGAGAGCTATTATTTAAATATGATTAAGTATTGTTTATCAAACTTATTTATTAAACTTGATAGTCTTAGGCATAGAACCCTAATATGGCATTGCTCCCTTAAGGATTTGCATTACCATCATCAGATGGCAACACTTTTTTATATTCAACACCTCCCCCTCCCCCCAATTTTTCATTAATTTAGTTGTCAGTTTAAATTAAAAAAACACAAAAAAACTACCTGTATGTTGTTTTGAAATACAGGTACTTCCTTATTTCTTGTTATTGAAGATAGTCGTAATCATGACAAGAAATTATTATTTCAACAAACAATTTGCTTTGATTGTGTGCCATTTATGCTTACAGGCAACATGTCCTTACCCCCATCCTGAAAGCGATTATGAACTTGCATTTCTTAAAACATACGTCTTTGTTACTTACATTGATGATTGTTTTTCATATGATTGATTGATTGTTTCTCTGATCTGATTTCAGGTTAAGGAGTACATCAGACCAAAGAAGAGCTCATCAAAACCCAAACCAAGCACTACCAGCAATAAAGACACAACCAAGACCTCATCAGTAGAGTAAGCAACAAATATATTACATCAAAGTTCAGTCAAATTACCCCCCCCCCCCCTCTCCATTGCTTCACAGTTGAATTACATAACAAAATATTTTTGCAAGTTGCTCTATATTTGTTACTGAGTTTTGATGGAATAAGAGATACCTTGGACATGTTATGCTCTGCTTGTTACTGAGTTTTGATGGAATAAGAGATACCTTGGACATGTTATGCTCTGATTGTTAGTGAGTTTTGATGGAATAAGAGATACCTTGGACATGTTATGCTCTGCTTGTTACTGAGTTTTGATGGAATAAGAGATACCTTGGACATGTTATGCTCTACTTGTTAGTGAGTTTTGATGGAATAAGAGATACCTTGGACATGTTATGCTCTGCTTGTTACTGAGTTTTGATGGAATAAGAGATACCTTGGACATGTTATGCTCTACTTGTTAGTGAGTTTTGATGGAATAAGAGATACCTTGGACATGTTATGCTCTGCTTGTTACTGAGTTTTGATGGAATAAGAGATACCTTGGACATGTTATGCTCTGCTTGTTACTGAGTTTTGATGGAATGAGAGATACCTTGGACATGTTATGCTCTACTTGTTCTATGCTGAAGTTCCAGAGATGAGTGGAAGAGTCAGGAGGCTTGTACAGTAACCATGGAGATGTCTTAAGAGTTTTTATAGAGTAGATACATATATATGAATAGGCTAAAGGCATGAAAGGTTGCTATATAGAACCTCAACTCTGGAGAGGTAAATGAGTACCTGGCAGGAATTAATTCCTTGAAATGCTAGAGCTTTGTAATGGCAGCTAGGCTAAAGACGGGGTAATAATTAATGCACCTCTGAATAGAATTTCTAGATAGATGGCGCTATAGAAATTCCTATGATTATTATAATTATTAACCTTATATATCTCAAACCTCCCATTTCTCATTTTTAGGGTAAAAATATATGGGCATTGAAACTACCACATTATCTAAACCCTTAATTTGATTTTAAGCCACACTGTCCTACTTGTAGCTACTTGCTCCCTCTATATAGAAAACAAGCCTGATCAGTACCCTTTGGTCCCCCATGATCCTCTTTTTCTTATGTTAACTGAGAGCTGAGTTGATGAGATAACCACCTATTCTGTGACCTTGCGGGGTGGTCTAATCCCTCCTGTAAGCTAGTACATATAAGCTTTAAAATAAGATGTGGAAGAAGATTTGTGCATTTGAGCCAATTAAATGATAAATTAATTATTTAAAATCTAAATTCCTGATTTGATATTGTGATGATTGATTACAGGCAGAAGCTTGAGACGTTAGAGGTTGATCCTAGCAGTGGAAAACATGTTGATCTGATGGTGACCAATAGCAATGGAAGACCAACTAAGGGACCAGTACAGGCTAGATGTCAGACTGTGGAGGAAAGGAAAAACAGCGAGGACTTTATAGACAATCCAGATGTACCGCCTTTAATATAGCATTAAAGGCATCGCCTTGCTTCATTCTATCTCTCACAATTATGTTCTATCGGATCCGGGCTAACTCGGACCCGGAGACAACTCGGCCCTGCTGCAAAAAAGGTTGTTTTTTGTCATTTTACCTTTAACCCCTTCCCTAACCCTGACCCTAAACCTAACCCTTACCCTAACCCTAACCTTAACCCTAACCTGCAAAAACTGACCATTTTTGCAGCGGGCCTAGTTGTCCCTGGGTCCGAGTTAGCCCGTCTCTGTTCTATCTATCATGCAATGTTTGAATGACATTGAAGATCTTGCTTTCCTTTCGTTTGTCTATCACATTGATGTTCTACCTATGATACGATGGAGGAGAGGAAGAGCTGCAGATTGTGTGGACGCTCCAGATTTATACATTTTGATCTGAAGTTGGAGACCTTCTGATCTCCGGAGGTTTATCTTCAAGTGGTTGCTTTAGTCCAATTTTGAAACTTGTTGTGTGGAAATTGCATGATTTCATGAATAAGCCAAGCCCATGAAGTTTGATAGCTACCATCACTACTTTTGAATTCATTCACGTTAAACCTGCATACATGTATTTTACAAATCAAATGAGAAACGTCTGCTTAGGGCTGTGAGATGTTGCTGATTTTTGACACTGTATGTTAAACAAGTTTCGAGATATGTTATGTTTTGTATTGAATGATGGGCCAGATTTGCGGCTATTAATGGCAGTAATTAGGGGTTTCATGTAAAATTATACAAATATTGCATACTTCCCAGTTCTACTTAAACTTGATGAATAAACTTCTAAATTAAGAATATCTCGAGCAGCAGATTGGACTTGAAATATTGTGGCACAAGCCATGAGGAACATGCCGAATTTGAAGGTGAATTTTGTGATTTAGAATGACGATGTGTATGCAATATTAGTTGTTTAGAATTTATAGTTGGGCTTTAAAAAAAAAAGATGTTGTATTGCCCTTTAAGTGCCAAGACATGGGTCGGAAATATTTTTTTCTTCTTTTTTTTTTCTCCCTCTTTAAGCTGATACTTCTCAGTTTTGAATGCTTCAATATTTTTTTCCTCTAAAAAACGGTAAAAAAAAAAACTTTTTAAAAAAGCAGACCGTAGATTTCAAGATTTTTGGGACGGTCACAAAGGGCAATACAACATCTTCTTTTTTTCAATGTGAATGCACAGTATGTATAAAACAGGGTGATACATCTACCCTCATATGACAATGTAATTGAATGTCATGTGATTGCTTTTTAGCCAATAGGATACTCTCTGATCATTACCCTATACAACATGATGACTTTACGTTTCAAAGTGTTAGTGTGTGTGTCCGTTTTCACCAGAAAAAAACTTCAGAACAGTTCCTCCTTTAAAATTACATTTCCATTCCGTCCTGTATGAAATGCCTTGAAATCAATCATCTTATTATTCATAGTGCTTTCTTTTATCCAAATTTTGCACAGGATATGTCTATTTATATTGTGTATATTTTGTACTTTAATAAAAGGCTATAAATTAAAGGAAACGCATCATCTTGTATTTTTTGCTGGGAGATTTTTGTTGCACGCAGTTTCAATGGTGAATTGTAGTAAATCAACAAAGTGGGTAATTATTAGTTATGTTTTGAGGATTGTACATATTAGGTATACTCTTTCAAAAATGAGTGAGAGTCCTTAAAAGGGGCAGATAAGATCTAAATAGTATATCCTGAAAACTAATTATCTTTTATGGTTGTGAAAAGAGTGGTAATCAACAAATTAATATTGCATAGAATAAACACTTTGACCTATCTTATCTTATCATTGTTCATAAATTTAAACAATTTTTTTAAATTTTAAGGTGATATAGTTTTGGAATGAAATACCCCCCCCCCAAAAAAAAAAAAAAAAAAAAAAAAAAAATATTTCTTAACTCGCCTGTCTTGAATCAACTTTGCAAATGTAAAAGCTATCAAAGGAAATCAAGAAGTCATGTATCCCAACTATTTAGCTTAGAGCTTATAATTTGCATTTAGTTCTGAAGTAAATTTAAGTAGTGGAGAGTTTATACTTCTTAAGTTGATACAAATTGAAAGAAATGTCAAGTAATACACAGTATTTATTCCATTTAAACAAGTTTATTTGTGTAGTGCAATATATTTATACATGAAAATAGTTATACCATAGAATACATATCAAATCATCAAGAAATTCACAAATATATACAAAAATGTCAAATTATTATCTTGTAAGAAATGATCTATGGTGAGCCAGAAGAGCAAATATAACTCTTGTGACTCAACACCCTCCCGACTATAAACAGATAGGCCCAAATGCACAAAGGAGGTTAACATTTAACCCATGGTTTAAACCCTCATTTACATAACCCATGGTCTATTAGACGCGTACGAGGCAAGGTATGCTTAATCTGTGCTAATTTTAAACCATGGGTTATTTAACTGATATGGCTTAAACCATGGGTCAGATCTAAACCTCCTTTGTGAATTTGAGCCATGAAGTTTGATTTCAGAGTCTGAGGTGGTATTCTGGCAAACTAATTTATCTTTCACTTTAATAGCGAGAGTTATTAATTTGTCATACTAAATTGAAATGTTTGCAGACAGCATCCAGATCTATGATGTGGCACTGATGTCTTAATTCAGGTTAGATATGACAAATAAAAAACCTCTCACTATCATAGTTTTTAGAATACAACCCAAGATTTCTATAGAATATACATTTCATAACACTATTGATTAAAATATCTACAATTTTTCTTTGTAGCAATATTGCAATAAACCTAATGGACGGACGATAGAATACATGATATTTTTCTATGATCTACAATGAATGGCAAAGAAATTTTAAATCTTTATTCAAATACACGTACAGGTTAACAATTGTTGCTTTATTATGAGACTCATTTATCGGGATATAAGAACTGATCAATTTATTCTTGCTGGGAGAGACACATCAAATGAATTAGGATAATGGTATTCTTGATTGGAGTATAAGAAAATTCTTTCAAAAATATCTTTCACTTGTTAAACAGAAGATTGATAAATAAATGTCACAATTTATCTGGATGGCACAATGTTTCATGTAGTGTAGTAAATATACCACTTTGATATTGATAATGATTTACATGTAACATGATTGTGAGCTTTAAAAACTTATTCACAATCACCCTAAAGTGGAGTAAACAGTTCAAGGTATATATGAATGCCATCTATCTAGTGATCAATTTACTGAGAGTCCTGACAAGATCAGTCTATGGGTATCTCAGCTGTGGATCGATCAGCATTATGAAACAACTAATGCAGCTCTTCTTAGTTGCTATGCTTGATCCTAGATCTATAAAGTCTCTTTAATTGGAATGCACTAGCTGCTCAAGCAAGTAGACTCCTCTGTGCTGTGTAGAGCTCTCTATCAGTCTTGAAGGTAGAGAGGTTGTTCATGGTCTGAGTGACCGGTCCAGTGGTCAGCTTCTCTCTGACCTGCATGCACTTGTTGTCTAGATCCAGAGAATTGTTCTTCAGTTCCAGGTCTTTGTTGATACGGTACAGCTGCTTCTCACACGCATCACGAGCATTGCTGTAACAAAATAAACGAGACTCGATCATTAGCATTTCAAGCATATTAACCTGAGATAACTTGGGACATCAACATTACATCCAATGAGTTTTTTACCTTCTTTAATGGGCTTTCCAGTCAAGACAAAGATGTCAAAACTTTTCAAGACATTCACAAGATATTTCTACTGGATATTTGGAAATTCTTAATGTATTCTTCAGACAGTGCTGAACATAATCTTACAGATCTCATCTCTGATGATCATCACCTCCATATCAGCTTCACCCTCTTCCCTCAATTCATTTCTATTCAATGTCTATTCCATGAATAAACTAATAATATGTTATTCAGAGATTTATTTTCAATAAAATGGCCTGTCGGAGGGTCCAAAACATTGAAGAAGAAAAAAAACTTACTGTGCATCTTGGAGTTTCTTCTCCAGAGCTTTGATGCTATCTTGGATCTCATGCACCTCATTGACGAGTCCATACTGAGCATTATCCCTGCACAGCTCAACGTTAGGTCTGTAGGTGCGGTTCTCAAGTCTGGTCATGGCTAGCTTGAGAGGGTTCTCCTTGTCCTTGATAGCCTGCTCCAGCTCACGAATGTTACGCTCCTGCTTTGCAATCTCCTCTTCAGTCTGAGGTGAAGGAATGATAAACAATATCAATTAGAAATCATCATTCTTTACATCTAGATACATCTAGACACAGTGAAGCTACTCTCTCTCTCTCTTTCTCTCTCTTAGTTTGGAAACTCTTGCACAAGTTCAAGCTCTTTGCAATAAAAAAAACTAGAATTAAGAAAAAGGGGTAGGACATGAAAAACCCTGAAAACATATAAGATTTATGCAACTATTTGGACTGTCTGAATATCTACAATTTAATGAATTGGTTTATAGAAAGTGTAGATTGCTACTACACATACATAAACTATTCTATGCCTTGGGTAAGTGCACTTGTGTGTTGGTTTAAAATCGTTAATTTGGAGCCAGAAGGACTTTAACTCGATGATTAATTTTACAATGATTAAGTTAACAAGCCTCTGGCTCCAAACTGTTGAAATGTACATGTTTACGTAATGTATATTGGACATTAAAATAGGACAGATAAAGATTTTGAGAGTGAACTTACATTCTTCTTCTGCCATTCATCTTCATCCTTAGCTCTCTTCATCTCATGGATTCTCTTACGGAGAGCAAACTCAGTAGCTTGACGTTGAGCTTCCAGGTCGTTATCAGTCTGAGCTACTGTGCTGTGGATCGCCTCTCTAAGACGCTGTGAAGAGCGCATCTCAGCATCGGCTCGATCCTTGTTGTAACGAGAGAAGTCTTCCCATGTCTGGGGTGTGGTACTCCTATAAGAATGGACAAATGAAAAGATATCATCAAAATGTATTCTTACAGAGCTAAATTATGTGTGCTGCAAAAGGAGAATATGATCAAGAAACACCCTGTGTAATTAAGAAGACAGAGAACATCAAATCACAGACTATGAAAAAATATGAAACAAAAGATTGGCACTGACACTGTCAGCAAAGAATTTAAGGGGGAATAAAGTTGAATATGTTTAATAATGTTTAAAATCATATAAAGTTCTGGTTTAAGTTTCTGCTGTTCATTCTCTGTGCATTTTTCAGAATACATGAGTTTATGTACAAAATTACAAATAGAAGAGAAATACAATCAAAGTGTTGATATGAATAGCTTAATTGTATGCATAAAGAACAGAGATGGTGATAACCATTCGTTATGAAAGAACTTACCCTTTAGGTGTCCTGGTAGAGTTTGGTTGATAGCAGATATCAGGAGAGCTAATAGTGAGATCATGACAGTAGGTATCAATCTTCTTAGCTTCAGTCTTATCCCTGAGATCAGCATGAAGCTGCTGACGAGCTTCCTGGAGGAGACACAGCTGCTCAAAGGCAGAGCTCACCTTGGCTTGCAACGCATCCTTGATACCTTCTATCACATCAATTTCCTGGAAACAACAACAAGAAACAAAACACATCTTTAGTCTCCATGGATACTCAATCAAAGGAAAAACCAAATTTGAGATAAAATTTTAGGCTTAGTAGTTTTGGACAGAATCATGATTGCGAGGATTACACAGAGCAGTAGGTTTAGGGTATGTCAATCTCTTTATGATAGGAAAACAAATAGGAGATCCATGCATAAAGGTATTAATTCAACTCGAATTCAACTAAAATGGTATCTAATAGTAAAGATCAATTTCATACATCTCAACACTGTTAATTAAAGACTGTATTGATTTTTTTTGTTACGAAATTGTGGTTGAATCTAGTTGAATCTAGTTCAAGATTAGTCTATGTGATTTTGTCTCCCGTCTTTAATAATTGATTTTGTCTCAATACTACAAATTTTACACCTAAAGAAATTGCTAATCTAGTCTGTTGAACACCTACCTTGCCGACTTCTGAGTTTGCTAGGTCATCTACCACATCGATATCCCGCCTGCCATCACGTAGGGTCTTGCATTCTGATGCTACATCAAGAGGAAGAGCTTTAGCCTCTAGCGCCCTCTCTGCCAGGTCCTTGTCTTCTTCCAGCTTCCTAATCTCCTCATCGACGTCTGCAAGGGTCTTCTCCAGAGTTTCACGCCACGTCTCAATGTCATCAATCCTGTTTGATAGACGAGTTGTGTTGTCATGGATACCCCATGATGTGCGGTTGTAGGTTTCGTTACGAAGCTGGCTAGATTCTTGGCGGGTGGAGTGGGAATTATCACGGAGTTTCTCAGCATTTGTAGAAAGGAGGTGGCTGTTTGTGTGCCAGTCTGATGGGGCGAAATGGGTGACTGGTTTGCTGGCGATATCTGTCTTGATCGACATGATGACTTTTCTTGAGTTCTCTGATCTAGCAAAGATGAAAGAGAGACAAAGAATGATTAAAATATTACAATTGTTATGTAAGTGATATTTGACATATAATTTTCATAAGTCTGAAGGCAAAAGACAAGGTGTCATTTTTGTCAAGTGTCCAGACATGCACAACCCATTAACAACAGTTAGGCCTAGAAAGTCTAGTTTAGCTATACTGAGTTAGATCTAGAGTCTAGTCATTGACTATCAACAAAGTAGCCATCAATGCACACCATTACACAGCACCCATGATCACTCAAAGAAGTTGCTGGCTATCCCATCCCGCACCTCCAGTTTAAACACCTTTACGGCGTCTTTTGGAGGAATCCTACCAAATACCAAGTACCAAGTACCCAACTCTACCAAGTACCAGAACTCATTTTTCCCTCGAACAGTAACTGCGTGGAATGCACTTTCGAAGATCACCCTTGACGCTTCTTCACTGGAGGGCTTCAAGGGAGCGCTTCCACTCAGCATCTAGACCAAGAACTAGATAGTTTATTCCTCAGCACTACATCCTGACTTATGGATCCTGCTGAGTATCGTCGTAGAAGTAGAAGAAGTATCGCGAAAAGTATCACAACTAGTCTAGAGCCCACATTAGATCGATCTAGACTCTAGATTAGTCAAGAAGCAGTCAAGTCAATAAACCAATAACATTTTGACAATATGATTTTAATAAGATCCACTTTGTCTTGGCTCTTGCATCACAAAAGTGCACACCAAATATTACAACCAGGGCTGTCAACCATCCCGCATTTGGAGGGAGTCTCACGCCACCCCAAAACTAGAGTCGGGAGACTCGGCCGCCACCACGCCTTTCTCCCACTCTCCTGCCAATGATGTAGAATCTTCCAGTTTATGAAAAAACCTCCCCCCCCCCCTCCGCTTTTTCAGCGGCTGGTAGAGTCGTTGCGAAATTTTTCTCCAAACTAAAAATCTCCCTCCAAGCAGTTTCCCAAAGTTGACAGCCGGCAGCCCTCAATATAGATCTACGACTAAAGAAACATACTATGCCTCACTCTCTTGTTCAACTCTGCATCAACATGATTCAATTTCAATTGCTCCCAATAAATATCGCCTCAGCCCACCAGCTGAGCTAGCTCAAGTAGCTGCTCACTCCACAACAGAAGTCAAATTCAAAACCAGTTCCAAATTTTAAAACAATCACGTCATGATCAATGGAATGCCTGGGAAAATCTTCTTTAAAAAATGGAAATCGCTGTAATATTCACCTGATTATATGTTCCTCTGATACAATTGGGTTTATCTTTACTCTTCAGACTATTATATTTATCTTCCCTTAGTCTTGGTAAACTGAAGCAACATGCATGCAAGACGGTGAATGTGTAGACAGCGTGTGATCATTCACTTTACAGCTTTGCCAACTAGCTCTAAACCATTCGCGATCGCTCGCCGTATATTTCTGTACACAGCTGAGAGCTGCTTAGCAACGAACACAAAAGGAGGGGAAAGCTTCCTATCTATACGAGCCATTGGTCAAAGTGCGGTAGCAGGGAAACGATCGACCAATGAAAAGCCCTCTAATGAAACCCTGTAGTCATAACAACCACAAAGGATACGTAGATTTGTACCAGTCGTTTAGACAAAAATACGACATAACACGGAAGTTGTCTTTGTTTACATGTCAAAGGTCATCTATGACTTTTCAAAATGTCTCACGGACACAGTCACGGATGTGGAGGCCACGACGATCATGACCATGATAATCCTGATAGAGGTGCATTATTCTCCCTTTACACGAAGATTGATACAGAAAGACTGGAATGTCTGAATGAAGTGACGGACGGATCTGGAAAACTGGTTTTTAAACCATGGGACGAGCGTCTCGATTTCTCAAAGGTTATAACGTTGCCCCATTCGTTTGTTTTTCTGTAGGCAAATTTATTAAGACTAGAGTATCCATGCGCATGCTCAATCAAGTCATGATGCTCAGCATGCACATGGATACTCTAGTTTGACTCACACATAGCTGCATTAGTATACTTTTTTCTGTGTATTAAAAATGTTTAGACAACCTCTATAGATCTATATCACTCACCATGCTCACTGTACAAAACTCAACTGAGTTCACTCAAAATTTACTTCAAAGTTTAGTCACATTGATGATGACCAAATTTGCTAAAACTTATAGAGTCTAGTCTTACCTTTTCTTGTTAGAAATTAGAGGACATACCTGTAGATGACAATAAATAAATATAATAATCATCAATATGCTATTCAATTCATACTCTTGAGTAGCGCCCAAAGCCTCCAACGGAGAATGCACTTAATTAGGAGAAAAACAGAAATAAATGATATGTTTGCACATTGTCTCTGGCAACGTCACAATCTACTGACCGAATTGCCAATTTGAGATTAGCATAGACTTAGTGATCTCATTTTCAAACATTCATAATTTCTTATTCTTGATCTGATTTATTTCAAACTTGTGCCATTCCATTTATCTTATTTTTCTGCTTTCATACAAATAGTCGTACTGGTCTTGAACAAATGCTACTACCGGTAATGACAGGACAAGTATTTTATCTTCTTTTGTGAAACCTTTCGTCATCTGACATTTTCCCCAATTATGATACAAAGTATAAAAAACAATCAGTAGATCTACTTGATAAGACTTACGCTCGAAGAGAGATGGAAATGATTTCAACCTAATTATCGATGAACAGGCATTGCCCTACAAGCATCGATGGACTAAAGTAAGTAAGTAAGTAGGCCTACTGAATTTTCTTAATTTGGTATTTAAATCTTCATCTTTCATCCTCTTTTTACTTCTAGTTTGTAGAGAGCGACGATGATGAAGAACTTTTATTCAATATTCCGTAAGTATGGAGACCTTGGGTGGTATTCTGTTAACCTTTGTTAGGTTACCTCCATGACACGCCCATTTTTCATTGATTCTCCATTGAGAATTAATCGCTGTTAAAATGTACTCTCAGCCAATCACGTTTCATGTTTGATCACACGTAAGGCTACATGTATGTGAACGAATCTCCATGTGAACTATAGCACATATTCAGTTCACTGAGCAACATGATTTTATATGCAATATCTTTCCTTTTTTTTTAAACAGTTTATTTAGTTGTTTTACTATTGGAAGTTGTACATCTGAAGAATCGGTGTAATGATCACTGAAATCAAATTAGAAAAACACAAGAAAGAAAATATCTTATGCATATTTCACCTATAAATAGACTGGTGTACAAAACTTAAAAGTCCTCTAGGCCAATGTTATTTCCATGTTAACTTCTATGTTATCTGCGGGCTTAAAGAGTTTTCAGAATACCAAAACTATTTTAACAATATGTTAAGTCCTGCCCCCTGAAAAATCTGTTACCCAATTTTGGACTTTGGACTTAACATCGTTTTCTGAAAACTACCCCTGCTTAATTCAATTTTTTGTTTCTATTTACAGTGAATATTAAAATATGGTTTATTTTTCTTTTCATTGAATAATAAAAAGTGGTGACTGCTTTCCCACAATTATACACGAGTGAAGCAATTTTACACAAAGTCTCCATTTGCATAAATTCTCATTGAATAAAATGAAGCTAAATGATATAATTGTGGCTGTAGGAGAAGCTGTTCATTAGATGTTTGTATTTGTGTAATTTCTGTTCTAGGTTCACTGGGAACGTGAAGTTAAAGGGTATAATTGTGATCGGAGGAGAAGATGATAGTCATCCATCTGAAATGAAACTGTAAGTTTTTTTCTTCTATTCTTCTGTACAAGTTAGAGAAATTGTGATGACCAATATTCATATGTTACCGTCTCGCCCATTTCGAATTGAGAAACAAAAATGAATTTATATGAAAATTGAATCACTAATACCAGATTAATTTTTGAAATTGAAAAAAGGAATGGTTGTTGCTTCCATAGAATTCCATGCCATGTCCAGTAAGGTAAAACGTTGGACAGCAGTATTATGGTAAATTCTTTGCAGCATGTACAGCATGTACATTGAGTGATTTCAAGTTGGGTGTTTAAGGCTGGTGTTAGTGTTTAATAAACACTAACACCAGCCTAAACACCGAAATGGAAATCAGCTGGTGTTAAGGCTTTGACCTCTGAATACCGTCAACTTCCGGTAGCTAGTGTTATCGATTTTGCAAAATTGTCGTCTGCTGAACCGACCTTTGTGGCTGGTGTTAATATTTTACGTACAAATGTCCTATTCACTAACACTAGCCCCTAGGGATTAAGCAAATGTTGATTTCCAGTTCGGTGTTAGTGTTGTACCCGCACACAGTCAACGCACGAACGACGCCAATGTATTGTCTGACAATCAAATAAAAAATATGTGAAACAGGTAATTAATATATTCTTTCGTGTAAAATTAGTTATTTTCTAAGACCAGAGAAATAGGTGTAAATTTATTCTGTACTTTTCATGATATCTGTAGTTTTGATGTACTATTTTTAAATCATTGTCGTGAAATCAAGTATGTGGTGACGTCACGGCTGGTGTTAAGCTATCGATTTTGATATCGGTATCGGGCTCTTAATTTCATCAGCAAATTCTCTGCTCGATTTAAGAGCTCTTGACTGCTCTAAACACTAACACTAACACTAACACTAAAGGCCCGGTCACACAGCCTTTCGCGTCTGTATCGCGGGTAAAATTTCGCGATTCTTTTTTTGCCCGCGGTTGCCCGTGGTGGAAAATGTACAAAATTGGCTTACCCGCGGTTTACCCGTGGTATGCCCGCGGAACAGACGCCGGCGACTGTTCCGCGTCCTTATCGCGGGTGAAGCGCGGCGGTACCGCGGCCTACCACGCTTACACGCGGTACACACGCTAATGCACGTGATAACAACGCGGTACAGACGCGGAACAAACGTGCTATGACCGTGCTCCACCCGCGATTACCCGCTAAAATTTCGCGTCCAATTCCGCGTGTAACCACGTCTTAACCGCGGCCGTAGCACGTCCTAGCACGTTCGTTCCGCGTCTGTACCGCGTATTTACCGCGTGTGTACCGCGTGTGTACCACGTGTACCGCCCGCGATTACCCGCGGTCTAAATTTTTGGGCAGCCCAAAACTTTTTCACGCGGCCAACCGCGTGTGAATTTCTTACCGCGTGTAACGACGGGTAAAGTACGGCTGTATCGCGTCTTTATCGCGACCTCAAAGCGTCCAACAGCGTCTGCTTCACGGGCAGAAATTTTTGGCCGTGATTCGGCTGCGATACGCCTGTGGAGGGCTGTGTGACCGGGCCTTAACACCAAATTTGAAATCACTCAATATGTCTATACACCTTGTATTTTATTCTTGGACGATTGTATCCTTGGACATTTTATCTCAATTGTCAGGTTCATAGTTCTGCTTCTTGCTTAAATTAACTGTCTTAAAATGCACTTGAATCAATCTTTTGTGAACAAAGCAGCTCGTGCATATGCTGTAATTAGCACATCTTGTGATTTTCTACATTTATGTACCCCTAATCCTATTATTATATCTTATTGTCTTTTGACTCAATCTGTAAAGGATACAACCCTGCAGTTCTCCAAACCTGAAAGTAATCAAGAGGAAGAAGAAGATGAATAAGATAACAATTTTCATTTAGAATTCCCAGTAATTCCAATCTGATTTCTCTGATTGATCAGGTATAAGAATCGACCTCACATGACCTTTGATGATGTTCAGTCTGATCCTGATCAAATGATTGAGATGCACAGAGATTCTACAGGAGAACTGGACTATGCCACAAAGTAAGTAATCAAATCTGTTGCGAAGAAAGGTCACCTATTCCAAACAGGAGGAACTATGAACAAAATAAAAAATAGAGGGGAAAGGTTGCATCAGAGCACATGAACATGAATAAAATAAGTCCCTCAAAAATAATTTTCATTGTAATATTTTTTAATGGAAATGAAAACACAGTTTAAGGTGCGGACACACTGGGTTAATATAATCAAATAATGTAAAAGTGCTAGATAATTTAATCCCTGGAATAATTCCATAGTTTCTAGTGCTTGATGATGTTTTAAATTCCTGTTGAATATACAATTGTACATATATTGTTAACTCTGGGCATTTCTAAACTTTACTGCACATATTCAATTATTACATGCATCATGAACATCTATTAGCCTTACACGCACTTACACCTAGTTGTAGAAATGGTCATAAATACAAAAGAACTTGCCAAAGTGATGTAACTTTGATGGGAATTAAAGAAATCAAAAATCAAAATTGCTGTTTCTTTTTAGCTGGTGTTAGTGAACCTGTTTTTTAATAGGAGAGGGTAGGTAGTTATGGCAAATCATTCCAAATCTTGTCATGCATGAAGGATGCATGATGGAGCAAACAAGGCCAGGGTGAAAAGCTAAAGTGTACTTCATGTAGGTCTTGATTATTGTTTCATGTCCATTCTATTTACAGAGCCGCCCGCTTCTTTAATGTCAACCATCTTTCCATTCACTTCTCAAAAAACTTTGGAGCCGAGACATCAAAGATCTACTACATTGGACTGAAAGGAGAGTTTACAGAGGTGAGACTGAGATGAAAATAAATAATTAGAATCAAAGTTAAAATATGAAGTATTCTCATTGCAGGACAGTTATATGAGTAAAGCTAATTTTTATAAGAAGAAGAAGGAAACTTATTTCAAGTACATGTATAACTTTTAGAATTGATCTTATGCAGTGGATAATGATGAGCAATGTATCATTGATACATCTTCATAATGTGAATCTTCTAGAGGTCTATTTCCTCCCTGTTACATAGATTCTACTTATATTCGTGTTCATGTTCATTGATGTATCCTTTCCCATCTATCTTTTATTTTGTCCATAATTCCTCATGTTTGGAATAGGTGACCTTTGCAACAAATTTGATGACTTTTATGAATTCCCAAAATTGTTGGCAGGAGTTATAATTTTTCTCACTACAAGTATTAAAATGTGAGCACTGAACAATAAGATCATGATACAGACAATCATATGCTATAAATGTTTTGACTTGTTATCTTTGCTGAAAGTAATGTTTGTTAAGGATGTACATCTGCACGTGTTACATGATTGCTCTCATTCCACTTGTATTTCTTATGCAGGCTCCAAGGCAGGGGATTCTGATGGTGAATTATGAAGCCGTGGCCAATCCTAAGGACCATAAAACTGATCTTCGTGACAATGTTCAACATCAGATCAGATAGCCGCTGGACCACAGCTCCTCAACTCGGTAGATAGATAGCTCTTGATGTACTTTATGTACATGGTACATGTAGAGAAGTATTATAATATTAGTTCATTACTTTGTAGCAGTGATTTGGCTCTCTTGACCACAGCTCCTCAACTTGGTAGATAGCTTAGAAGATAGAAAGATAGCTCTTGATGTAGTTAATGTACATTGTAGTTCATTATTTTGTAGCAGTTGAATCATTTAGCTCTCTTGAGATGCCTCGAGTTCAAGGATAAGAACTGAGTGTTTTCAAATTTATTTTGAGAAAAAGGGGTTTATGTGTCACTGAGCACTTGGGCCTTGAGGAGTTAAGTCTATGTTTCACTAGCCATTGACCTCAATGGGGTGTTGGGTGGAGTTAAGTCTTTATGTTTCCTGGAAAGCCCACATTTTTCTGAACATTTTGATATCAAATACTCATTTTGCCAAAATATTGAGTTACCTCTTTGTGTCACTGTCTGAACCCTCGAACAGAATCGTGAACAAAGGATGACCATATTACAATTTCATTTAGTACTTCTTTGTAGAATGAAAGGTAATGCAAAATTAATTTTGTTCAGTCAAAAAGAAATACCTGTATAAGTTTTATTTCATCAATTAATGTATCGCAGTGAGCTTCTTGATTACAGGTTGTCCCGAGAAACAGTAATTAAGTTACCGGTAAGTAGTTAAATCTATTTAGTAAAGGCAACTCTGAATATATACTACTGAAGGTAATGCACTTGTATTTATCCTGGTACTTTGCTGATCACATTGTATTATTCATGCATCAAATGAATGAGTGGGTGCTTTAAGTCCTAATCATGGCTTTGTTTCTTTCCTCAAACTACTTTTCCATGATACAATTTCATATAGAAATTTGGAAAGGAGCCTTACAATCATTCAGTGTACATTGATCCACTCAACTACTTTCTGCCAGTCCATTTTTATATGAAAGTTTAATTGCTGCTTGATCATGTTACTTTTATATTGTATCTTTTTTTAAATACAGCAGTGTCATTAAGTAAGCAAAGTCTGATATTTTCCATGCATTATTTCTTAGTGTGATACTTGAACAGCAATTCTCGCTATTGCCCATACCCCCAAATGGTGCATGCATATGGTGCGCACATCCATGCATTACACGTATTATGCATGTGCAGTATGTATTCGAAAGCTCTCTTGTAGGTTGCTATACTGACCTCTTTGGAATTTTTACAAGTCCATGATTGTTTAAGAAGAAATACTTATAGAGGGCATACCACTGCTTGTCCATCATTTTATAATTGTTCTTTTAAAAATTCTGTGAACTTAGCCGTGATCGTGCAGTGATTTCATACTTGTCTTGCCTTCTGAGCAACTTTTCACAGTATCGCACCATATTTTAACTGACAATGCAGTTTGTAAAAGTAGAAGACAAAGTGAAAGGTAGCTAGCTAGCTCGGTGACTACGGCTTCGGCCAGGACCGGACGGTGCGCACATGTACACAGCTGCGTGAAATGGACCGGAAGCAACTAAGGCACCAAGCTATTACAGGGTGCATTTGAAATTGGGACATGCAATTTACATCCAGGCATTTAGGGTATTGGCGATAGCGAGAATTTGATTTATCTGTCAGACATGCCTGTATAAGATTAAAGGATGAGGAATTAAAGTAGTGAATTTGTTGAATATTCTGGAACATTCAGTGAGGCTTGTTTACATTCATATATTACATGAAATGGTAAGACTAAACAATATCTATTCATAATTAATTGTTTTGAGAAAAATAAGTGGATTATGGGAATCGTTTTCTCTGTGGGTAATACCTATCCCTTCATAATTTGTTATTTACTTTTTTCTGACCCACATTAGACTTTGTTATTATTCAGTATAAGATTTGTACCCTATCAGGGATTTTTTTCATGGGTCTTTTAGGGCAAACAAAAACTTGGCCCTCATTTATAAGTTATGACTCTGGGTCTGTGAATTAATAGTAAAATCTTTGAGGCAATCATGAATAAAGTCCTGTAATCAGTGAAGAATATTATTTTGAAATAAAATTCCACACTGAAAAATGTATCCTGAAATATTTTGAGAAAGGGAACTCTATAATGTTGTCATGGAATATATCTAAGAATGTATTTGAAGTGAAAATGGTAAAATATCATTATTTATGAAGCACAGCTACATTGTACAGTATCTGTCTGTGTTATTAGTTTATCATCAAAATGACACCAAGTGGATGATAAATTATATAACTTTTCTTGGAATATCAAGTCTGATTTGTAGATTACATATTACATAGAAATATAGTTGTGTATGTTTCGCATAATTTTGTTCTTTACTTTTAAAGTTAAGTTGTGTATATGGTACGGTACGTATTTCATTCTGTGTATGCATCTTCCATTTTTTTTGTGTAAAACATATAAATTGATGATTGCTTTAAGCATCATAAAACTACATTTCATAGTGTCAAGGTGTTTGCTTGTTGTATGGTCAAATTATTGAAAAAATGTGTCTGTATCATGATACAGTCAAACCTGATTTAGTGACCACCTGTCTACAGAGACCACATTTTGGGTTTCCCTTGGGTGGCCGCTATTGAGACAGGTTTGACTGTAGATTATTATCGTTGATCCTACATGTGTATACATGTATCAACGTGAATTCCACATCATCAGATCAACAATAACCACATCTATTGCAATTAACACTTTTAAAGGCACTTATTGTACTCCATTGCCACCATGCACATACCCTTTCAGAGGATGTTGCATCTTCTTGTAGTATTAGGCCTACAAAAAAAGAAGTTGTATTGCCCTTTGCGACTGACCCCAAAAATCTTGAAATTTATGGTCGGCTTTTTAGAAAAGTTTTTTTTTTAATTAAAAAAAAAAAGAAGAAGTTTAATAAATAAAAAAATATGTATTAAAACATTTAAAACTAAGAAATATCAGCCCAAAGAGGGAGGGAAAAAAAGAAGAAGATTTCCGACCAACCGACCGACCCATGTTTTGGCCCCTAAAAGGCAATAAAACATTTTTTTTTTAGGCCTTAGAGGGCTGCCAGACAGAAAGCTACTCTTTGCTAGGATGTTTTTCTGCCTGTTCTCTGAAACGGTTTACCATGCAACTCATATGGGCTAAAATAACCATTGGTGCTGAGAACGGGCCAAAAGAAACATCTTAAATTTTCTTCAACTTAATGGAATTTTCTTTAAGCTATTTGTTTAAAAAAAACACCTCTATTCTGCATACCGGTATGCATTTGTGTTGGTGCACTGCATAGTTATAGCAACATTTAGAGTGTATCTATGGGTTACAAACAAATGACATCAACAGGCAAATTCTATTGGCCGCTAAGAAGTAAAAATTATTCACAAAATTCATGTCCGCAGTCAATTATAGATTGATGGTAAGCATCTTTCTATTCATCAACTAGGCTTGAGAAATCTAGAAGAATGACTTTGCATACTTGCAAATACTATTCATGGGCTGAAAAAGGAAAGAGCACTATAAATATAAGGTACAAAACACATGTATTAAATTGTTTAGATAGAGTACTGTTTATTGGCAAGATTCATCTCTGTAAATACTTTTCTCAGTTCAACATAAATACTAAGTTATAATATAATTATATATATATATATATAATACTGCACCGACAACTCCCAAGATAATCATTAGTAGACCATTTCACAAATGGGTTTCATGATAATAACATATATGTCAAAAACAACAACAACAACTGTATTTTCCAAGATTTCTGAACCTATAATGAGTGGCAGGTTTTACTCTCTGTAAAAGTACATCAGGGTATCAAAGAGTGTTGTGGCTTATAATTTATTTGGTTACTAGATAAATTGTACTATTCAGCTGGTACTACTTCTCCAGTGCATTTGGACTAGGCTTTAAGAATCAAGATGTTGGTAAGAAACAAAAAAAATGGAGGATCTTAAATTCCATTTTCAGACTAGAAACTGAAGTTTGTTCTTTTATACAGAAGATGAAGAAGAAAGAAAGAAAGAAAGAAGAAAGCACACATAGTAACTTTTAACTTATGTAGGTACATTTATCCTCATGTTCGATTACTACAGTAATAATAATAAAGTTGGGACTAAAAAAAGTGCAACTAGACAGCGAAATTTCTCTATGCACTGGAGTACTAGAGGGTATACAATAGTGTTATAACATCACAGATATTTCCAATTCCGTTTAACCGCTAGTCAAAACGACAGTTTTTCGGTTAAACAATTATTATTTTTTTTTACATTTGTTTCTGTTGTTAAATAAATGACATCAGTGAAGTATTGTGCATGTATTTCAAGGCTGGGAACTTGCTTATACGAGTCAACTTCTCAATCTACAATCTTGCAATTGATTGTTATCGTGTAGATTGTTGCTCTGCAATTCAACATTCAACAGTCAGGGCTTACTTATGATGACTATAATGTTGGCAAAACTTGATTTATTAGCTTCATAAAGAAAGTGAAACCCAGTCATTAATTTCCAATACATTTTGTTAAAATAAAATTTAAAAAAAATAAAATAAAAAAATTAACCCCCTCCCCCCCCCAAAAAACAGGAAAACGAAACCGTCCAATTGAAAATGGATAGTGCCATGGACGGTCGGATACCGTACGGTTAAACGTTTGACCACAGCACTAGTATACAAATACCTTTGTGTTCACACGACCTCTTAGGTACAGTAAGACTGAGAATTCCTCAGATTATTTGTTATATACTGAAGAGTAATTATGAATGAAAAGTCACATTTCAATATTTCATATTAAGGATTGCAGAATTTTGCTTAATCATGAACATGCTAATGATGTACTACTACATATGTAGTTGCCCTTCACTTCTTATTTCATTATTGCAACATAAGAAGGCATAATCTTATACAGGCTTTGTTGGTTGTAAATGTAACTGTAAGTCAAAATTTTAACTGTAACAAGTCAGCAATAGAACATTTTACACAATATTCTTGTAAACAATTTCATCCCTTTACCCAAATATTTGTCTTGACCATAACAATAATAATAAATAACAACAACAACAATAATCATCATATAGGTTTATATTCACCCTGTAATATTACTTTTGATGTGCAATTAAATGAAAATGCAGTATATGTTCATCACTATTTAAGTTGAATAGAACTTATGACAGAAAATCTATGAACTGGTCTATTAAAATGCATCCAAAAACTTCAACTCATAACTGCCTGTGATCGTATTTGTACTCATTATAAAACGTTATTACTTGAAGTTGCACACATGAAGACCTGGCCCTTGTTAATGAAACGGCCATTGCAGCAATCGAGCGATGGAAGAACTTAATTTAATTTAATTTTTAATTAAAGAACTTTACATATCTATCTTGATCAAAGGAGACACGAACGAACAAACTTGAAGTGACCTAACATTTAAATATATTGTTATCAAATAGATTAATAGAACATAGGACTGGTCATACATCATAAAAACAAATACATCAAACCAGGTGTCCTCTTGTTATGATGCAAAATTCATTTGATGATGTTGTTGTTATTACGTTTTACTCTTTGTAACCTCCCAACTCTACTCCTGAGAACCTATCCTTTTTAACTTTCTTCGTTTTGGCCTAGTGCCGAGGCTGTCTGGCACTGTTTTTCTTACTATCGACCTGTCTATGGCAATCTCTGTCTTGTTCAATAATGAAAGCACAGTCTCGAATGTATTTTCATCCTTTATCAATGCTATCTTTGAGTGGAGTCTCTTCAGTACTGCTTGGCACCTTCCTAGAACTAAGACTGGGGCCTGGTCTATTTCCTGGTCCTGGTC
Source organism: Strongylocentrotus purpuratus (assembly GCF_000002235.5). Classification (NCBI taxonomy): domain Eukaryota; kingdom Metazoa; phylum Echinodermata; class Echinoidea; order Camarodonta; family Strongylocentrotidae; genus Strongylocentrotus; species Strongylocentrotus purpuratus. The sequence continues at coordinate 37,252,923 of NW_022145598.1, read as the reverse complement.
TTGGTCCAATATGTCATCTGGACTGGGATTATGTGTCTCATTGCTACTGTCATCTGGTTCTAAGGCACCACCTTCCTCCATGGGTATGGTATCAAACAAGGTAGCTACGATTCTTTGATCAGAATCTTGGAGACGAGGTTGATCATCTTCTCCCCGTGCTGATAGTGGTGTTATGATGGGGGAGTTACCAACAATCTTATTCACAAAGTCATAATCAATGTTAAAGTAAGGTGATTGAGTGTATGAGGATGGTAGTTTCTCCCAAGACCATGCATTGTCATGGATAATAACAGCTAGGATGTGTTTACAAGGCAGGGCTGATCTTACCCATGTCTTACAACTACAATCTGGATGCATCATGTTGACTGTGATGCGGTCTGATATGAGGTTGGTTGCCGAGGGTGACTGGACGTGGAAGATGCCACAGCTTTCATCAAGGAGTTTGATATGATCTGGTTGGATGTTCCTTGCAGCCTTCCATTGCTGTAGACATGTCTTGAGGAAACATCTTGGTCTTTTATGAAGGAAGCTGGGTATGGAGGTACAATACTTACGGCATCCGTCATCTGCTTTGGAGTTACATTGGAAATACCTGCAATCAAGAGAGACATTCAATCAGCAAAATTTGTCTACTTAGACTTCATTAAAGGCATCGTTTAACAATGTTAAATCTGAGATGCATGGCCCTACGTATTATCACTGTCTGTGATATGGGGTAATATTGAAGCCCTAAAAAAATCACGCTTCAAAATGATCAAGAAGTGCCTCAAAAAAGTAAAAATCTTTGAGTGACCGGTTTTACCATACTCGTTTTCCCCAATAGACTGTAGTACTATGAAAACTGTTAGGTAAACGCAAAATTTTGTTTGATTTCCAATCATAATATCTTGATAATCAGACAGGCGATCGGCTTGTAAAAGTCTTGGGGTTCCTGACTGACCTAAAGGTTTATAATTATCATTGCAGCATGAGCTAAATCCAGGATTTTGTTTCAGAATCTGAGACAGAGTTACCAGATCCCTTTAATGTAAACAAGAATAAAATGGATACCATTAAATTGCATTGTGACTATTTACTGAAGTAAAAAATAAAAGGTATCCTTCCATTCTTAATCCTAAATGTATCCCTAACACTTGCAATTAATTTCCATCACAAGCAGATTTGATTAAGACCCACATCCCCTTGACGTATCATATTGATATCATCTAGCTATCATGTAAAGCTAGATCTGTTCTTTGGTAGGAACCTGTAGAGGATATCGCTCATTAGTTGAGATAGTTTGTATAGCTCACCAAGATTTGTTCTTTGGTAGCAACCTGTAGAGGATATCGTTCATGAGTTGAAATAGTTTGTATAGCTCACCAAGATTTGTTCTTTGGTAGCAACCTGTAGAAGATATCGTTCATGAGTTGAGATAGTTTGTATAGCTCACCAAGATTTGTTCTTTGGTAGCAACCTGTAGAGGATATCGTTCATGAGTTGAGATAGTTTGGGTTGTTTGTCAGCTTGCAGACAGCATTCTTTGAAGGCTTTATTTTGAAGACCTATCCCAGATGAGGTGTTAACTGCTTTGATGAAACACTGCCGCCGGAAGGCTCTCACCCACCTCTGAATAACAGAAAAAAGTGACAAAAACATCAGCTTATAAAGTTCATAAATAAAAAATAACATGACTCCTTAAATGCAGATCTCATTAATAAAACATGTAAGGTGGAAAAAGAAAGGTTTTTCATCTGATGTACTGTATTAATGGAAACCAATGTGCAAGTAAGTTGATCTAGTGGCTAACACTCTAATCCTGATTTATGCCGTTTGAATGGTCACATTAAATGTCACTCTCTAGACTTAAATCTGATTGATTTTTTTCTGTAAAGCAAAACCATTTTGCAATCCCTACCCGATCTCAAGTCCCTAAACCAATCTCAAGTCAATACAAAATGAAGTGCAGGATCTGTGATTAATATGAATCAGTTACAATAATTAATTCTGATTTTTTTAAATTAAATTTTTTTTTTTTTTTTAAATTGTTTATCACTGTATTTTGTTTGTTATATCGCTTAAAGACTTCGGTGGTAAGCGCTTTATAAGCACTGTTTTTATTATTTTTCATTATTATAATTCCATTTGGTCCTGATGCTCCTTCATAAATATTAAATTTACTGTTAGCTCATGAATATTCATAATACATACCTGATGCATAGGGAGCCAGAACCTTCCCAGCCAATCTCTTAGAGTACCATGCTCTGTCCAGGCCTGACTGCCCTGTAGGTGGACAACGGCTGCCATGTACTCCCCTTCAGTTGAGGCATTAGCTATACGGTCAAGCATGGTCTGGACACTGTGCTTCATGGTTCGTAGCTCACTGGACTCTGAGTTTAGCCACTGATCCCAAGCAAACTGGCGGTGATGATCACAGAAATAAACAGCGTAACCTGTAGGTTGGTGGAATAAGCAATGATTAATCTTAAATTCTAGTCAATATCCTGATGAGTAGTATCAAGAGGACCCCCCCCCCCCTCCTCCCTGACTGACTGACCGACCTGGGAATACTGTACTATAGACCAGGGCTTCCCAAAGTCCGGCGTGCAGGGCACGCGATCTGGACCGCCGAGGGGGCTCTGATTTTTTAGTTTTAACCATGAAAGGGCCTGGGGCAGAATCCATCCGGCTCCTATCTTTTTGTACCAAATTTAAATGATTTCGACCAAAGGACACCAAGGGTACTGTGTAGTGTCAAAAATCGCTGCATTGTGAGTGGTCAAAATGAACATTGCCTCATAAAATATGTACCGTACACAGTGCAGAATTGTCACTTCTTCGCTAATATGTGAATCATTCAAACACCATTTGAGACATAGATTTGAAGTTTCATGGACTTATTCTTGATGACATACATATGTCAAGTTTAATTTGTTTTTATCATTCCATGGCAGAGATTCAAAAGGGTACCAAAATAACCCGGCCTTTTTAGGGTAAAACTGTAACAATTCCCCTTAGATCAGATATCGACCTTTAAAAAAAGCCTCAGTTTCTTCAGTGTACAAGTGACATTACTGTTAATTTTAGGAAAAGATTGTTTGAACAATAGGCTGACCTGGAAATGCTTGTTGGACTGCATTCAAATCCTCCTGTGCAACATCAGTTAGGAAGTTAGCTGGAAGCCACGAGGGGTTCCACTCCTTGAGAACAGCCAGGGCCTCATTAATCAACCCCTGCCTAGCTTCTTCCACTATAAAACTTGCTACAACCTGGTAGTCACAGTTTGTCTTTACAATGACAAAAAATAGTGGCACCAAGCACCTGTATGATACATTGTTAAAAAGGAATTGAAAATACCCTGTAATTAGTTATGTGTGCTATGAGATTGCTATGCGCACCTTCAGCTTATATCATTAGACTCATGAACTGATATACTCAATTAATAGTTTCTTTCAGAGTTTCAGATATTTTAATTGAATTCATTTAAAATCATGGGTGGTAACATAAAATATCTGGAACATGTGTAATTCACAAGATACAATCTATTTATTATTAGTATCTAGATGAAATCAAGAAGACAGTGGTTACAAAACAACTGCAAGGTTTGAAGTGTGTCAATGGATGATGGGATAAGAAAAGATATTAACTAAATATTTAACCCAAATCTGAATTTGTTTTCAACAAAATTTAATTTTAATGTCCTAAACTACATCTTACTTTGACAAAACCACAAAACAAAGTAAGTTTCTGCAAGATATTTACCCAGTAGTTCTGAAGACAGGATCCAGTATGCACAACTCGTTTCCATATCTTGCCAACAAGTATTGCTGCCACAGTGTTTGGTGCACCAGCAACAAAGACTCCCCTAAAGGCACAGCCAGTTTCACATGTTCAGGGTATTGCACTTGGGTACGTTGCGCTCGTGGTATGTGTTGCGCTTGTTGCAGGTGTACACTTTGTGGTACTTGCGTAGGTTGTGGTTGCGAGGAGTGAGTAGATTGTTGCAGTTGAGTTGAGGATTGTTGATGTTGAATAGATTGGCTCTGCTGATTGAGATGCAACGTTTCTTGTTGTAGATGATGTGTGTCTTGTAATGGTCTGGATGTCATCAAGGTTTGATTCTGAGAGAGTTCATGATGTTGTCTTAATGTCCCCTGAGCGTGAGCTTGTGGGAAGCATTGCAAGTGTTGAGGATGCAGTACTGACATATGTTGCTGCTGAGATACCGATGGCATTGGTGGTGATGGCAGAGGGGATGTGGCATCATTGTTTGCTCTATAGTTGCTGTGGTAAGCTTGTTGTATCTGTTGTAGATGTTGAGAATGAAACTGATGTTGATGTGATGGTGATGGAGGAAGCCTCTGAAGATCTTTGTTGGTATTGAGGTATTCTTGTTGATCTGAATGTGCCTTCTCTGTGTCTTCAGTACCCAGTCTGTAAGATAGAGCTAGCTGGCTTGGAAGGAGCTGTGTGGCAGCCTCACTGGATGTCTGGAGATGTGGCAGGTGTTGGTTGAAACTAAAATCTGATGATGATTGCTGAAGTGGTATCAGTTGTTGTTGTTGTTGCTTGAATTGTTTTGTGTTGCCATTCGACCCATGAAGCTATGGAATAGGGAAGAGAAGAGATACAATTAATACATTTAGACACACACGAACAAACACAAACAAAAAGATTATAAGTCTGTTACCCTAATGTTAAACTGGGCTTAGCCACCATGGCTAGGTATCAAACCATTTTTAAAACTTTCTTTTGGTAATTTAGCTTGCAAATCTCCAGGAGTTTCAAACTTCCTCACTAAATGGGTAAGGTAAAGAACCTTTGAGACATATTTTGAATAACATAGATACATTTATTGACCTTGACTGAGCTACCGTATTTGCCGGCGATAAGGCCGCACCGCCGCACCCTAACTTTGACATTTCAAAGAGGGAAAAAAAATAAAAATAAACAAAAAAAAAAGGAAAAAAAAACAAACGGACAAAACAAAATAATCATAATTTTCTCGAAAACACAATTTTTTTTCACAAACCGATACCAAATTCATCCATATTCTTATAATTTACCGGAAGTTTAGCTAAAAAAGTGATCGCAGGCAGATTTGGTGTCCGATATACCCCTACCACAATGTACGGTGTAATGCGAAACTGCATGAAATGGAAAAACAAAATGGCGACTTTGGATGGATGTTCGCAGCAGCTCCGTTAGACTGTCCCTTCCTTTACTTTTGCAATGCATTGGCACGAACTTAGATCAAGATCTATCGGCAAATGTTGTGTTAGGACGTTTACTTTTGTCTTCATGTCAACAATGCAAGATAAAATTGTCGGTAAGATGTTTGGAAATGTCCTGTACCATAGTGGTATTGTTATTTTACTGTTTCTAGTCCCATACGTGCAAATTCGTGTTGGTTTTGACTTTCGTTTTTTTTTTTTTTTTACTCTTTCGTCGTAAAGGCCGCACCCTGACTTTTTGATATTTTCTCTCCCAAAAATACTGCAGCCTTTACGCCGGCAAATACGTAATACAGGGAGTACATCTGTGACTCCTTGAGTATGGTTAGCATTGTTCATCGACCGTACAGCCGAGATAAAATTTTAGGTTTTGGCTCGATACGTTTAGATTCAGAGCCTTAGAAATATGCCAGATGAAAGAGAATTACTTCAAAACCTGAACCATACCTTCTTAGAGCCTCTCCTGTATAAGAAACGTTGATTAGGATCATCTTTTAACCATTGCATAATATCCATTTCAATATCAGTCTGATTGGCTTTCTTCTTCCCTTCCGCTGTGTACATGTGATACCTAAACATAGTATAGAAATAGACAATTTATATTCAAACATCTTTCAGGAATTAATAAAAATATTAAGAGGCAAGAACAGGCAGTATTTTGTAAACAAAACATTTAAAAATTATGAGCAAAATGGCTAGTTGTAGTTTAAAACACTTCAACCATTATCAGTAAGATGAAATAGACTTTAGAGGAAGTCTTCTCTTCACCTGATATCACTGTCTTCAGGAAAGTATCTTCTGTTACTAAGGTCCGGGATCTGTTTGCCATTGAACAAAGCTCCAGAGACAAACCTCTCGACATGTATCTTCATCTCAGCTAAACTGGTTACTCCTGCTCCTACCATTCGCTGAATATATTCAATGATCCGATGATCCACTCTCTGTCTGGCTCCACAGATCTGTATTATGATAATAATGGTGGTAAATCAAGTCTTTATTAGAGATCATGTACACAAAAATCAGGTCCGCCAACCCAGTGGGTTAGGCGGCAGGTTATAATGAAAATACATACAATAGCAAAGTACATTAACAATAACAATACAAGTTACAGTGTAATAATATATGTGATAACAAGGAGCACCGGGATAAAGAGAGAGAGTTATATTAGCAAATCAATGTTAATTGACATAACAGATCAAATTTAGGACAAGTCATAATAAAAGTCTATACTAAGGTAACTGTGTTCACGTACAGTTAGTGTTGGTTCAGCGCAATTTCAGTTTGTTATGACAATAAACATTGTTTTCAATATGTTTAATTAAAAAAAATCACTTATCACCCTATAACAAGGAATTATATAAACTTACCAACTAGGTTTTTCTTTAATCGCAAATAAATTCTTATCTACATTTGATTTAAAGGGAGTGTAGCTTGGCAAATACTGGTTAACGCCAACTAATCTCTACATGATCAGCGTTCACGAAACAGACCAAAGTTTTCCTCCCGCCTCTGTTTCGCGTATGTTGCACGCAGGTGATTGCTGCGGTCTCATCATCCGCAGTCTTATTATACCTGATTGGCCCCGAGTCAGGCTATGGGAAAGACACATAGTCTCGTCAAGCTACACTCCCTTTAATATAAAATTGGAACATCACTCTTTATATTTTGTTATAGAATATAACCTTGCCAACAGGATGTCCCTCATGTTCACTTTCCTCTGGTAGGTAAATATAGATCCTCCTTTCACCCAGGTTAGTATGACTGGCTTTGATAGCATCGTTTATCCTCTTTGCTCCCCGGCGTCTCTCACAGTTAGAATTCTTTGAAATCTGTAGGAGATAATGGACAACAATTAGTGATTAACATTAATGGGAAAGGATAGATTGTTTGAAAGGTTGCATTAATTGTACACAACTTGTACAATGTACCTACAATAAGGACTAATTCATAACTTGATTATTACTGACAATTTTTACACTAAACTCAAATTAAAAAGAGCCTTCTACATTTATAAATAACTTTTGATTGGGGTTACATTAAAGTCAGAACTTGAAGTTTAAGATATTATCCCTGTTCTTAAATATCTTAAACAGAATTTCAGATAAATTGACCAGGGTGTGCTATCCTCCCAGTGTCGCTATGCTCCATGACTGACGTTGAACTTTTTAAAAGAGCGCTGAAAACTCACCTCTTTGATGAATGCTTCGAGTAATTATTACGTAAACATACATTGTACATTGTAAAGCGCTTTGAGAGGGCCTTCAGTCCTGAAATGCGCTATAAAAGAACGAACTATTATTATTAATATTATCCTGTTTAGTGATCTTATGTATTATAACACATCATTATTATTTATTCTTAAAAGTGGCTTTCTTATCATGAACTTTTAAAATTTAGATGAATACTCATCTTGAAGCCACTATGAATCTTCATCTTGAAGCCCTTACAAGATTACTTGCCTTAAAGTTTGGAAATTTCATGATTTCCTTCATGACTAGCTTTGCCTGGCAATCTTTCTTTTTAGTATCTTGTATTAGGTTCCTGGGCTTGTGTGCATTTCCAATTGCTGGTTCTCTCATCTAAAAATTAAACAAATGAATAACAAGACATCACAAGAGTATACTGATGGCCACAATCTACCTTTTAAAGAAAATAGAGTGATCTTTTTAACTTTTGGCACAAAACAATTATACACTGAGTGAAGTATTACATTTTATCAAATAAACCCAAAGGGGGTGATTTTAATATCAGAAGGAAAGCAAGTTATTTCAAACTCTTAACTGTGCAATATCACATTAAAGATAAAGACCAGTTCTGGTCATGCGATTGCATTGTGAAAGAAACGTTGTGGAATCGATCAGAAAAGGTTGATCATCTAGCATATAAGTATTGGTGTGTACTGCAAGGTTCTGGAATCATCAATGATAAGAAATTTGGCCCAGTCTTGGTAAAGTTATAAGAGCTAGCTGTACACAGAAGGAGGTATATGGGACTACGCGACACATGCACGATATCTATCCGGTCTAAATAGATATAATAATGTACCAAATATATGAATTAGTAGGTGGTTTCGAGGCAAAATTTGTATTCTTTCACATGATTGGTAATGAGAGCTTCCATTTCATTTTTTGAGGGGGGGGGGGGGGCGTTTCCAAAACTGAGTTAAGACAACAAAGAGGAAGGGAATCGGTGAAAACACATGCATTTGTATTTTTTAATAAAGCATATTATTGTATAGCTTTACAGATGTTAGGTGTTTGGACAAATTATCATTTTACACAAAAGATACACATCACAACTTTCTACTTATTGGCATAATTACATGTAAAACATTTATCCATTTTGAAACAACTCAAAAAGAAAAATCTTAAAATTAGTACCAGTATCTTAAATGCTACAATAAAGTTGGATATACTTACCCTCTTTTCAGCTCTTGCTTCCTTAGCTTTCACCTTGGATTTCAACTTGTGATCTTTGGCATATTCACACTCATACATGTTCTTATTGAGGTGTATGAATGGTATGCCATCATACTTAATTTTTCCACCGTGGCTAGGTTGTGCTTCCTCCCATAAGATTCTATGCTTGCATCTATCGATAGCTGTAAAGAGAACCAATAATCTTCAGATGAATCAGGCTTGTCCATGGACAAAACACAGAGACCCAAAAATCCATTGTATTTTGAAGTGCATTGTAGCTTGAAAATTTCCTTCATCATTATCATCATTATCAAGTATCAGCACCATCTTTACCATAATCACGATCACCATCACCATCATCACTATCCTGATCATCGATCACCATCTTGATTCCTGGTCACATGCATCCATCACCATCATCATCAAAAATTGTAATCATCATCACCATCATCATCATCAACAATCTTCATCATCATCATCATCATCACCATCATCATCACCAACATCACCATCATCATCAACATCACCATCATCATCATCATCATCATCATCATTACCATCATCATCATCATCAACAATCTTCATCATTATCATCATCATCACCATCATCATCACCAACATCACCATCATCATCAACATCACCATCATCATCATCATCATCATCACCATCATCATCATCATCATCAACAATCTTCATCATTATCATCATCATCACCATCATCATCATCAACATCACCATCATCATCATCATCATCATCAACATCATCATCATCACCATCATCATCATCATCATCACCATCATCAACATCATCATCATCAACAATCTTCATCATTATCATCATCATCACCATCATCACCATCATCATCATCATCATCATCAACATCATCATCATCATCATCATCAACAATCTTCATCATCATCATCATCATCACCATCATCATCACCAACATCACCATCATCATCAACATCACCATCATCATCATCATCAGCATCATCATTATCATCACCATCATCACAATCAGACATCACCATCATCGATCATCATCACCATCATCATCATCATTACCACCACCATCATCATCATCATCATCATCATCATCATCATCATCATCATCATCATCATCATCATCATCATCTATTACTATATTATTATCAACATCACCAGCTATATTATTATCAACATCATCATCTATATTATTATCAACATCATCACAACCATCATCCACTAAGTAGGTCTATACGCGTCGGAACGCTAACGGGTACGGGAGTCTCTGCAGAGGGCACCCCGCCGGCCGCCTAAACCCCTGGCGGCGACAATGGCAAGAATACGCATTCATTTTACGGGCATACAGCTCTATTACTTACGGGTTGTTCCAAACTGTATGGACGTTTTCAGGGAAACAAAGCGCAGTGTTTTATCCAATTCATGGTGTTCCTTTATCGTTTCTGCTGCCTGTTTTGTATACACATAACCGAAATTCTTGGAGTAGGCGACATCGAATTGTGGTGTTTTCAGCGTGGTGGGAGCGGCCATGTTTACATCATCATGCCATTACATAATCGCCGGATGTCGATATGCGATGCAGCTGATCGAGATCGAGCGGCAACGGGCGGGCACTATGATGATGCATGATATAGGTCTACAGCTGAATTAAGTCTCAGCAAAGTCTGTAGGAAATGGGACTGGATTTGATTTAAAATCTATGAGTTTAATACTCCACTACATGTGAAGTCGAGATGGAGTATCATAGGTTGCAAGAACAAGGTTCCGAAGAGGATTTAGAAGATACAGGTGAGTGCATGCATGATGCCGATCTGATTCTGAGGGATATAGATCTAGATCTAGACCTCTTTTGTTTGTTGTGACAGTATATATGTGTGGTGATCGAAGGGTCATTTTATTAGTTCTTCTTCTTCAAGATAATCTGCCTCCTTCAATGCTGAAGACTCTTGCAGATGCCGTATACTCGGCCTGGGTGTGCAGGTGGACCATATTACACCGGGGTTCCCCCCCTACCCTAATAGTAATACGAATAGTGCAATGGGTTCTTAACATGCAAGGGTTGTGACTCTCCTGTACACGGGGCCTCCATTTCATGTCCTATCCGAGGGACGAAGTGTTTTCCACTTGACATAACCTGCATCTATGAACAAGGGAAGGGGCACGTTAACACAACACATGCAGGCTTCAGTCATCCGCCTGGGTGCATGGGAGTCGAACCCGGGATCTTTGGTTCGACAGGCAGACACTTTACCGACTGAGTCTGAGCCAACTCGCCTCCTGACCTTAGTTATACAGTTAGTTGAGTGGCATGCTGGCCGTTGTCATGGATCAGGCATGAAACCATGGCATATGAGGTAAGCATGCAGCGCTATAGGGCTGTCAACCCTCCATGCATTTGGAGGGAGTCTCACGGCACCACGCTCATTCTCCCCCCGTCCCACCAGCTCGTAGTGGGAGACTCCCGCCAACACACCCTTCCTCCAAGGTCAGGTGCGTAGCCAGGGGGGGGGGGGCAATGGGGGCGGTCGCCCCCCCAAAAAAACGCCTGCCAAATAAAAAGAGAGAGAGAGAGAGAAGAGAAAAAAGGGAGAGGACGTAGGAAGAAAAAGGAGCAGACAAAGACAAGAGTCGAGAACGGTACAACGAATTGTCTTCTTTCTCTAATAATTGAATGAAAGGTCAAAGCTTCCACGCTTTGCACGGGAGGGGGGGGGGGGGAGGGAACTGAATCCAGACAAGGATTAAGAGTCAAGAACGATCCAACGAATCATCTTCTTTCTCAAATGATCAAAGCTTTCGCGCGGGAGCGGGGGGGGGGGGGGGGGGACTGAATTCAGACAAGGATTAAAAGTCGAGAACGGTCCAACGAATCGTCCTCTTTCCCTAATGATACATTTAATTAAATGTTCAAGCTTTCGCGCGGGAAGTGGGAACTAAATCTAGACAAGGATTTAGAGTCGAGAACGGTACACAAATCGTCATCTTTCTCTAATAATTTGATGAAACGTCAAAGCTTTCATGCTTCGCTCGGGAGGGGGAGGGGGGAGGGGGAGGGGGGAGGGGGAGGTTAGTGAGCACATCAATTTTTTTTAATTTTTTTTTCTTACTCAACATCCCCCCTCCCCTTCCCTGTTGAGCCCCAAAAAATTGCATACGATCTCCCTCGAAGCAGTTCTCCAAAGTTGACAGTCCTGGGTAGTCTGTTTGAATTTTGATGCACATTTTTGTGTTCTATCCACAAGGGTCCGGACACACAATACCCCCTATGTACCACCCCCCCCCCCCTGTATCTCCTTCAAATCAAAAAGTGTATCTCCTTCAATAAATTGTAACTCTGCAATTAGCAGTATATACCTACATTCGGTTTAAGTGAGGTAATTAAATAAATGAATCAAAGTTGTACATTTATTTTCTTTAGTGAAGCTTTTAAGGCCAGCTGGAGGTGAAAATGACCAAGAAGAAGAAATCATGGATGAGCATCCTGATGTTCGCAGATCAGATCAACTGTCCAATATGGTAAATATACAAACGAATGAGTGTTTCTGAAAAACTAAATTCCCTCTACCATCTGTAACTGTGTAATGTGTATATTTATATTTAGTGAATTGGTACATTATCACTTATGAGTGACTGTACGTGACTGTGTGAGGGTATATAGGCTACTTGCAAAAGTGAACTTCTAATACAAACTAATTTAAAATTAACATTCAAGACTTCAAATTAAAATCATGCCATACTTGTATTTGTTACAGAATTACTCTTTGTTTCTCTAGTCTCTTCTTGAGCTATAATTTGCTTAGTCACTTACATGTAATTCATTTACTTCAGTTACTCATCCCAATTTCTTTCTCCATTCATCTCCTCTACGTACCAAGTCTTCCATCTCACCTGGTGTGACGTTCCTTGTTCTCTTCTCATTCTTTATTCATGGTCTTGTGTGAATGCATTAGTATTTCCACTTCTCCCTAATCATTGGTTCTCTTCTCCTTTCTTTTGAATATTCAAGTCTTACTCTTAAATCCTATTTTGCTTTTGGTGTACGATGTATTTCATTTGAATATACTTTGCCAAAAAATGTTCAGTTCGTATGATGCTACATACATGTAGCAGTGTACCATAAAAGACAGACAGACCGGCACTGGACATGGTCTGAGTCAGTCGTATTGATTTAGGGCTCTGCTACTTCTGTGTTGGAGATTTAGGAGAGAGGATTTAGGTGAGTTTGGCAGTGGTTTTTGGATGAATGGTGTTTTAGAGATATATTGGTGAGAGGTTATTTGTATGTTAATACATTAGATCACATTGATCTTGATGATATAAAACCATTTAGATTTATTTGAACATCAATCTTTTAAAGGTGCAGCTTTGTACATTAACAGTAACCCTTGTCCATTGATAAAGTAATTTTATTATCTCATAAAAAGCAAATCTACAGTGAATAAATTACCCACTTCTTTTAATGATTTTTAGAAATGATTATAATGTAGGTTTCCACTACATGGTAGCAGCATATTGAAGAGCTCTAAAATTATAATTTCACAGGATGAAATAGACCATTGTTTTCATTAATTGGAGCAACTACATGGATTGATGATAAATGTATCTCAACTAGCTGCACTATGATGCTTTTTTTCTACATCCATCATTAACCAGCCTACTTTAATATGATCTAAATTAAATATTGTCTGTTATTTAATTCCTGTTTAGGTACAGCAGGATATCCTTAATACATCGATGTTAACACGTGAGGAACAGGTTATTGATGTAGATCATGACGTTTCAATAGTCAATATAAACCCACCCCATCCTAAAGGAAAGCCTACTGTATATTTGGTAGTTGCAGCAGCGATGGCAGCTCTCGGAGGTGTTCTATTCGGCTATGATATTGGTAAATAGTTTGTTTCAAACTTTCATTAGTCAAGGTTAATGTTGACTGTTATGGAATGATATGGCTTTCATAAAGATGAATTCAAGACATTAATAAGTTGTTGATGATTATAATGATGGTGGTGGTGGTGTTAATACAAGCAATGCAATTATGATATAATCATGATGTTCTTGATGATGATGTATTGGCTTTTAGCTGATGATTATTTTGTGATGATGATGGATATTGATGATTAAGACTAAGAATGGGATCATACTTAATTTGAAAGAAGAAAAAATCCTAATAATGTTTTAGAAGGTTTAATACCGGTAGTTGATTTAGTCAAACACAATTTTTTCTTGTATTATAAAGGATCAGTGAATTAACCCTCTCTTATCTTGGTTTGTAAATTTGTAGGTATTATGTCTGGTGCTCTTCTACAGCTGAAGGAAGAATTTTCACTGTCTTGTTTTGAGCAAGAGTTTGTAGTCAGTTCACTGCTTATAGGAGCAACCATAGGGTCAATATTAGGAGGTGAGTTAATAGTCATATAGTCGCTGTCTTGTTTTGAGCAAGAGTTTGTAGTCAGTTCACTGCTTATAGGAGCAACTATAGGGTCAATATTAGGAGGTGAGTTAATAGTCATATAGTCGCTGTCTTGTTTTGAGCAAGAGTTCGTAGTCAGTTCACTGCTTATAGAAGCAACTATAGGGTCAAACTGCTTATCCTTAAACTGCTGGCGAACAGAGCAACAAGACCAAGCTCTGTAATTGTTAGGTTTCTCCAATGGTAGGTTTGTCCAATAATGCCGAGTTTGTGCCACGGAACTTAGTCGGACATTTCGATTATATTCTTTTCATGTCATACGTCTTTATCTTTTTTTTTTTTAATTTTTTTTTTTAAATATTTTTTATAGTTTAGTCTACCTTAATTGCTGATACCTCCTCAATATATATATATACGATAGACTATCATTAATTCTGCTGCATTACCATATAGCTTACTTAAAGGTTACTGCAGATCAAATCAATTGATTCATAATATATTATAATCAGTTACTCAATTTATTATTTAAATTAGTTTGATATCCTAAGGTAATTCGATCTGCCCTTAATCTCCTTAATATTCTTGCACTTATTTCGAGAAAAAAAATCTTTGTTTCTCTACTATAATCAGTGTTTTTATCACAGCACTGAATAGAGATATAATCAATAAAGTAAGGTAATATTTTGTTGGTTCAATTAGTACTCTTATCATAAGAGTAATTGTAATCGCCTCATTCTTTTAATAATTGTTAATTGGTTTTGCCATGCTTAGTTGTAACCACTGCCCTGTGGTTCAGGTTCTCTTTAGAATCTAACTAAGGCTAAGGGAGCAAACCCTAACAGAAAACCATGCTACCGTGACAGCATTGAGGGCGATTGACGATACGGAACTCCCGACATCCTTCGACCAGTCACTGCAGGGTCTAGTGGTTCACACCCGTCCTGGTTTGTCCTCGCCGGTGTGAAACTGCCACCAGTTCCCCGAGAGAGTGCCGGTAGTAACTTGCAAGAGCTACCGGTACTTATCCACCTTTGCAAGCAGCCTTCACTATGCGCAACAGTATGAAACTTCATACCGGTTCGGTCGTCTTCCGGGTTAACAAGGACCGCGCTGTTAGATCAGGACTTCCGTCGACAGTGCCAAGTATGCTAGGAAGCAAACAAAAACAACAACAACAAAAAGATGACACCAGCGGAATTACTACAATGACGTTTGGACAGTGGAATGTCAGGACACTCCTCGATCGGGAAGGAACTGGAAGGCCAGAGAGAAGGACTGCCCTTGTAGCCATGGAGCTGGAGAAGTACAAAATTGACATTGCTGCTCTGAGTGAAACACGTTTCTCCGAGTCAGGTAGGCTCGATGACATGGGCTACACATTCTTCTGGAGCGGCAAGCCGGATGGGGTACGACGAGAGGCTGGAGTGGGATTCGCCATCAGAAAAGAGATCTTAGCGAAGCTCACAGAAATGCCTAAAGCGGTGAATGATAGAATTATGACAATGACAGTACCACTGATGAAGAAGGGAAATGCTACTCTCATCAGTGTATACGCACCAACCATGACGAGTCCGGATGAAACAAAGGAGAACTTCTACAATCAGCTGATATTGATGGGAGACTTCAATGCCCGGGTAGGACGAGACTATGAGAAATGGCAGTCGGTGTTAGGCAGGCACGGAATCGGTAAATGCAACACCAATGGTGAGCTACTTCTAGCGCTGTGCTCTGAGTTCGAACTCCTACTGACAAACACCGTGTTCAAGCAGAGGGAAGAACACAAAACCACCTGGATGCACCCTCGCTCTAAGCATTGGCACCTGATTGATTACATCATAACAAGACAACGAGACAGAATGGATGTTCACAGCACAAGAACTATGCGTGGAGCTAACTGCTTGACCGATCACCAGCTACTAAGATCAAAGATTGCATTTGCTTTACGTTCAAAGCGTAGGAAGCAAGGAGCTACTAAACTTGCAAAGCTGAACACAGACCGGCTACACGTCAACACACAACGGCTAAAGCTAGAGCAAGATATGGAGAAAGCTCTGGCGACTTGGGGAGTGCAAGAGGGAATGACAGTTGATCAGACCTGGGCATCACTCAGCAAAGTAGTATATGACACAGCGAGCAACACCCTCGGTAAACCAGAGCGAAAACACCAGGACTGGTTTGACCCAGAAGACTCCGAGCTTCTGATACTCATGAAGAAAAGGAATGAAACACACCAACGTGTATTACAGACTAGAAGCACCAGGTCAACCACCACCGCGTACAAGGAAGCCTGCAGACACTTGCAGAGGTACACACGGAAAATGAAAACCACCTGGTGGGAGAAAAAGGCAGAAGACCTGCAGCGCTCCGCAGACAATAATGACATGAAGTCCTTCTACACTGGACTGAAAGAAGTCTGGGGCCCCCAGACTAGGAGTACAGTTCATCTCAAGTCCCTGGACGGTAACACAACCTTTTCAGACAACAAAAGGGTGCTTGAACGATGGTCGCAGCATTTTGAGACACTACTCAACCAGCCAGGAGATATCGAGCCTGCAGCGCGTGATAGGATCAACCAGCGACCTGTAGTTACTGCACTCGATGATATTCCAACACGAAAAGAGCTAAACCTGGCAATTGCCTCCTTGGGTGATGGCAAGGCACCCGGAGTGGATGGGATACCAAGCGAGATATGGAAGCACGGAGGAGCCACACTAACCAACAGTTTACTAATGCTGATACAACAAGCATGGGCAGAAGGCTCCGTACCTCAGGAATGGAAGGATGCTAATATTGTCGCCATCTTCAAAAAAGGAGATAGAACTCAATGTGGAAACTACAGAGGAATATCGCTATTGTCAATAGCAGGGAAAGTTTTTGCCAGGATCCTTCTGAACAGATTGAATACCCACATAGCACCAGATATATTGCCGGAGACGCAATGCGGATTTAGGAACAACCGCAGCACAGTAGATATGATCTTCTGCCTCAGACAACTACAGGAGAAGTGCATTGAGCACAACCGATCCCTCTATGTGGTTTTTGTCGATTTCACGAAAGCCTTTGACACTGTTGGTAGGACAGGTCTTTGGGAACTACTACGAAAGTATGGATGTCCCGAGAAGTTCACCGGAATGGTAGAGTCCTTACATACGGGTATGATGGCTAAAGTCAAGGAAGCAGGCGAAACATCCCATAGCTTCCCTGTAAGTAACGGTGTAAAACAAGGATGTGTGTTGGCCCCTACGCTGTTCTCCATCTTTCTCTCGGCGATGCTGGAGGAGGCCTTTGCGGATTTTGAGGAAGGCGTTTACATACAATCGCGTCAAGACGCCGACCTATTCAATGTCGCACACTTCAAAGCTAAGACGAAGTCTACACAGATTCTCGTGAGGGAACTCCTCTTTGCAGATGACAGTGCTCTTGTTTCTCATACACCAGAGCAGATGCAACATTTTCATCAGCATCAAAGAAGTTCGGTCTACAAATAAACATCAAAAAGACTGAAGTACTATTCCAACCAGGTACAGACCACCGAGAGGAGGAGGAGATCCTAGTGGATGGGACAGCCCTAAACCAGGTAGATGACTTCACTTACCTCGGCAGCACTATATCCAAAGACGGACGCATCGACTCTGAGCTGTGAAAAGAATGTCAAAGGCCAGCAGTGCCTTTGGAAGACTGCGAACCAGGCTATGGAACAACCATCATGTCTCAACAAGAGTGAAGTGCAAAATCTACAGGGCTATCGTCCTATCCACTCTCTTATACGGTGCGGAAAGCTGGACTCTCTACACAAGTCAAGTAAAGAAACTTCACGCGTTCATGATGAGACACCTTCGAGCAATCATCAGAATCAGTTGGAAGGACAAGGTGACCAACAAAGAGGTACTAGAGCGAGCAAACCTTCCTTCTATGGAGGACCTGCTCATCAGGAAGAACCTACGATGGACAGGCCATGTCATCAGGATGCCCTCTGAGAGGTTACCAAAGCAAGTACTATTCTCGCAACTACCCGCTGGCGAAAGAGGGATTGGTCGTCCACGGCTTCGCTACAAGGACACGATCAAGAGGAACCTTAAGCGGAGGCAAATTGAAACCAAGACTTGGACAACTGCTGCAGGCCAGCGAGCTGTATGGAGAACAGCTGTAAAGTGAAAATGAAGGCGGTCATTGTCGCTTCGCGACAGACAGCTACTACTATAGGGTCAATATTAGGAGGTGAGTTAATAGTCATATAGTCGCTGTCTTGTTTTGAGCAAGAGTTCGTAGTCAGTTCACTGCTTATAGGAGCAACTATAGGGTCAATATTAGGAGGTGAGTTAATAGTCATATAGTCGCTGTCTTGTTTTGAGCCAGAGTTCGTAGTCAGTTCACTGCTTATAGGAGCAACTATAGGGTCAATATTAGGAGGTGAGTTAATAGTCATATAGTCGCTGTCTTGTTTTGAGCAAGAGTTTGTAGTCAGTTCACTGCTTATAGGAGCAACTATAGGGTCAATATTAGGAGGTGAGTTAATAGTCATATAGTCGCTGTCTTGTTTTGAGCAAGAGTTCGTAGTCAGTTCACTGCTTATAGGAGCAACTATAGGGTCAATATTAGGAGGTGAGTTAATAGTCATATAGTCGCTGTCTTGTTTTGAGCAAGAGTTCGTAATCAGTTCACTGCTTATAGGAGCAACTATAGGGTCAATATTAGGAGGTGAGTTAATAGTCATATAGTCGCTGTCTTGTTTTGAGCAAGAGTTCGTAGTCAGTTCACTGCTTATAGAAGCAACTATAGGGTCAATATTAGGAGGTGAGTTAATAGTCATATAGTCGCTGTCTTGTTTTGAGCAAGAGTTCGTAGTCAGTTCACTGCTTATAGGAGCAACTATAGGGTCAATACTAGGAGGTGAGTTAGTCAGTGATCAATACTGGGAGGTGAGTTAGTCAGTTAGTGATCACTACTAGAAGGTAAGTTAGTCAGTTAGAGGTCATTTGTTCACTTCACTTTTAAGGAAGCAAGTAGTAGTAATATGCGCTTACTTCAAAATCATCTATTACAATGCAATACTCATAGACAGACTGTTCTTTGTAGATCAAGTTGTTGGTTATAATTCTTTGAATGAAGTAATTTAGAATTTACAATGGCATTTGCAAGAAAGATCATAAGAAACCAGGAATATGTCATATTTATAACATGTAGTTCAATCCTACCCTTTTGTATAGAATATTAATGTACCATCACTGATGCCTTTAATGGTTATATGATATTGTATGTCTGGAGCCAGAAGGGCTATACTTTAACACAGAGTTAACAACCCTTGTGGCTCTAAACAGACAATAGACCTCTTGAGACCCTAAGCATGATAACATAATTCAAAACAGCATAGATGATAATTCTAAAGTATGAAGGCAGATGTGTATTGTGCTCCCACTGTGTCACTAGAGACCTCATTCTTTGAAATAACATGAAATGCCTTGATGTAATAATAATAAGAACAATATTTATAAAGCGCATCATATCCATCTCTAGAGATGCTCAAGGTGCATACAAATAATTTAAATTGATATTGAACATACTTAAGATTAAAGAAATATTAAATGTTAACTTACATTAGATCACACAACTTCATGGTGCCATGGAACATACAATGTGGCACAGCGTGATTATTCATTTTTCATGCATTGTATAAAAAGAACATTGAAATTTAACAATATACATTGAGCATCAGGTGATTTTTAAGCCCACTTTTTGTACATCATGTATCTTTGTTTTATTGCAGGATTTGTGATTGACAAGATAGGGAGGAGATGGGCCATCATTCTGAACTCATTGGTTTTCATTATGGGAGCTATTGTTCTTTCAGCTTCTGTATCATACCCAGTTTTGGTAAGCTCAGATCTGAATTTGTATTTGTATACTCGATTTCTTGACAAGATGATAACTGAATTATTCATACCCCTTGTAAATTTGAGGTTCTTTGTGTTTTGGTAACTTAAGAATGAAAGGTGAACTGGTTGAATAAAGGCCTTTGTTGAATACTTTTCTATATACCTTTTTGTTGACCCCTCATTTGACATAAATTTGCTTTCTTAACTAATTTCCTTGTTAATTTTATTGAATTCATATTATCTGTAATATTACCCTTCTACATGTATTTATGTATTTCAATTTTTTTTTTAATACTCTGTACCGGTAAGTAATGTATATGTTTTTTATGAAGAACCATACATACAGTACTTCAACAATTAAAAAACTTGGTAAGGGTATGAATTATTTAGTAGTTAACTGTAGATGAAAGCTTATAAACCTTTGTATATGATGTGGTACTAGGTATCACTTGAAAATGTTGATAACAAGGAAAATGATTTTGTTGGTTGAATATGAAATTTGTCAATCGTTGAAGATGTTGATTGATTATTGATTGAAGGATTTTATTGATAATTATCCATTCTCGCAGTCCAAAGACTGAATTGCAATGGTTACAACAGTTTACAACGTATATACATGATAAAAGCAACTATACAATAATATATTAAAACAGTCTAGGCAATCAACATTGAAATTCAAATAAAAGTGATCAAATGACAATTATTATGGCAACTATCATTATTTTCAATTAGTAAGCAATGAAAATCTTAAATGAAACATTCTAAAAATATACTATTGAAATTAATCATCAAAACCATTACTATTACGAATTTGGCATGCCGAAGGGTTGATTTTGTGTCATATTTTGTGGTAAAACATATTGGAAATATTGGAATTGAATTTCATAATGGATTAAGAAATACAGTGAATTACATTGCAAATTTGTGAAGAATATTGAAATTTGTTGATAATAAAAAAAATTAAAATAAACATATCGCACTGGCTAAATAATAGGTGATCAGTGTGAATTCATTCATCTTCAAGTATTGCTTGTTCTTTAAAATTCAATGCTATTAATTAAATTTTAATTCACAATTAAATATGAAATAATTAGAAATTAAATACCTATTGCACAATTACTGGCAAATACTCCCCACTGCGAGTTGTATGCATTACACTCTATATTACAGTAGAGTGAATGTCAGACACACAAAATTATTGGCGTCAGAAAAAAATTACAAGATGTAGTCTGTATGATGATGTATTTTGTTTGTTTGTTTACTCAGATTGTTGAAGGTGTAGCCTGTATGATGATGTATTTTGTTTCTTTGTTTGTTCAGATTGTTGAAGGTGTAGTCTGTATGATGATGTATTTTGTTTGTTTGTTTACTCAGATTGTTGAAGGTGTAGTCTGTATGATGATGTATTTTGTTTCTTTGTTTACTCAGATTGTTGAAGGTGTAGCCTGTATGATGATGTATTTTGTTTGTTTGTTTACTCAGATTGTTGAAGGTGTAGTCTGTATGATGATGTATTTTGTTTGTTTGTTTACTCAGATTGTTGAAGGTGTAGCCTGTATGATGATGTATTTTGTTTCTTTGTTTACTCAGATTGTTGAAGGTGTAGCCTGTATGATGATGTATTTTGTTTGTTTGTTTGTTTATGCAGATTATTGGTCGCCTGATAGTTGGCTTTGCTGTATCACTATCTGCAATAGGAGAGTGTATCTACATATCAGAAATATCTCCAAAGGTATGTTTGAACATGGGGAGGCGCGATAGCTCAGTCGGTAGAGCAGTGGTCTCGTAATCCGGTGATCCGGGTTCGATACCAAGGCGATGAGCCAGTGCCCTTTGGTAAAGTATTAATCCTCATTACCAGGTCCCTCAGAGAGGACCTAAAGCTGTTGGCCGTCTGGTTGCGTACTTACAAGCATTAATGCTTTCTTACAAGCATTTATGCTTTCTTAGCAGTCGGGTAAAATAACCACCACCACCATTCATTATGTGGTAGACAGATCAACAGTAATTTAAGCATACATACATACATGTAGATAGCTTCTTTATTGGGAGATGGAAACGATTCAGTGCTTCAACTGTTGTATATTATTTACCAGCGGCCCCTCGTTCAATTGAATATGTAAGCATAGCTTTGTCACTCAATATTAGCAAAGTCTGACAGTTTTGTTGTATAGTTATCTTATTATTTATTTATTTTATTTGTTCATGAATTCTTTCAAGAGGGCAGTTCCATTCAGTTCCACTGGAAGCCAGAGGATCTGCTTTTCAAGAACCCCCTGCATAATACAATGACAGTATAAAAACATAAGTATAACAATACAACAAATAAAATTTTACATACGGTGCCTGTACATTTGAAATATCAAATTAAGCATATATCTTGGTGTGATAGCTAGTTCATCAAATATCTGTAAGGATATGTATTTAATTAAAAATGGCAGTTTTTATGTGATTTATTTTCATACATAGATATTGTAGCCTTGTTGTTATTATTGTATGTATCACTTAATTGTGTCTTCAAGATTGAATTGAAATGAAAGATTAGAATGATTATAATGTGTTGTTTGTTTCAGGAGAGAAGAGGTCAGTTAGTATCTATCAATGAGTTAGGTATCACCTTGGGTCTTCTCTTGGCATACGTGGTCAACTTCTGCTTCATCAAAGTCATATCAGGATGGTAAGTCATGTAAAGCTTTCTTTGTCTTGGGAGTAAGAAATAACTTTCAATCTTACTCCCTTACTCAATATAAATATGTGATGAGGGTTTCTATTAGTTCATGATGCTGTAATTTTGATGAGAAGTACCTATTCAGACAGTCTATATGACCTGTGATAACAAGACTGGATCTTTTATAAATGTTATGCTTCCTGGGAGAAATTTCAATTATTTAAATACATTTGTGGCAGGTCCTGCTGGTTCCAAGATTTTTTCTGACTTATTTTTCAATTACAGATCGATCAATCGATCTTATACTGGGTGTAAGCCACAAATATGTTTAAATAAAGACTGGATCTGATGAAATTCATGATTATTGACAGCAAGATTGTTCAGTCCTTGGTTGATCTGTCTTACAAAACCAATATGAAGTCAATGGCAGCTGTTACATGTATATAATAGTATGGTATTTATTCATCAACATATCGCAGCCAATGGCTGAATTGCATGCATGATTTACAGAGATTTTATTTTAAAAATATTTAAAAAAAAACAAACATATTTACAGTTCGTTATTTAACAATAATTCAAAGACTACCTCAATTAAACTCATAAAGGGAAGACAGAAATAAAGCAAATATGGAGCGGGAGATAAGGAAAGAAGAAAAGGAATGTTGAGGGAGAGGGAGTGGAGAGAGAAGGAGAGAAGAGAAGGGAGTGTGAGGGAGAGAGAGAGGGAGCGAGAGAGATAGAGAGAGAGTGAGAGAAGAACAAAGAGAGAGAGAGAGAGAGAGAGAGAGAGAGAGAGGAACACAAACACAGAGCTGGTATAATATAAAACAAATTGAAAATGTAATTGAAAAGTTATTTTATCCAAGTTAATGGGAATGCACTTCAGAATGATTGATTTAAAGAAAAGAATTTTGAGGCAAGAATAAATAGATTTCCACATTTATAGGCAACATTCAAACATTAATCTTCAATTCACTATTTAGAGTTCAGCAGTTTGATAATTTGTGGGCTTTATAATATAAGGCTTTACCTACATAGCAATAAAGCCTGTCCTCACTAGTTTGGCCAGGAGGGATTAGACCTCCCTGCATGGTCACTGGCAGGTGGTTATCCATCAAATCAGCTCTCAATTAACATAAGTAAAAAGGGATCATGGGGGACGAACAGGTACTGCTAATAGGCATTGTTTGCTATATAGAGGGAGCAAGTAGCTACAAGAAGTGCTGTCCCGCTTTAAAACAAAATTAGAACAATTTGAGGTGAACTACTATGTCTATTGACAGGGGATGCAAACATATTTTTGTGTATGCCTGGTATATTGTGGAAAATAAATGAACTGAACTGAAAAAAAAAAATATATTGACTTGCAATTTTGTTTGCCTTTTACCTTTAAAATAGATCCATGGAGTTACAATACAACTTAGTTGTGAAAGATTGACTTTATAAATCTTTTAAGATTTCTTTGTCATGTTTGAGTTGGTAAAGGTATAGGTATATATAGGATTTGGTGTTTGATAGGAAAGCCACAATCACATATATGTATTTATTCTTACATATGTTTGTCATGTATTTCTATGTAGGAGATATATGTTTGCCTTGTCTGCTGTACCAGCACTGTGCCAAGGCGTGGGCATGTTCCTGCTACCACCAAGCCCTCGATTCCTGGTCCAACAGAAACACAATCAACAAGCAGAGAAGGTCCTAAAGAAGCTCCGTGGATCCGATCACGTTTCAGAAGAACTCTCTGCAATCCAGAGATCTGTATCATTAGAGAGGACGTATTCCATTCTTCATTTATTCCAATCAGTGGACAACATGAGATGGAGAATGGGCATTGGAACTGCTTTAGTCTTCTTTCAACAAGTATATCATGAGCTGTTTTATATAAATTTATATGTCAAGACTACATTGCATATTTACAAAATGATTGTCAAATGCTTGGAAATATTCTCAGAAGAAATTGTTCTGTATTCTGGGACACAAGGTGCTTATAGGGTGCACATGGACTTTCTCCACTTACTTTCTTTTATTGTTTTGAGCAAAAAAGGGCTAAAAATAACTTTCCAAAAGGTAAATTACTGTTTTAATTGTTTTTCTAATAACATTCCATGGGTTTATATATGCAGTTCATTTCAATGGGCATTTTTGATATACTAAATAAGAAATGATTGAATGTTAATGTTTCAATAGAGTTGGGATGTAATGACATAGTGAATTGAGATAGATGGGTCTGAACGATTGGATTGTTTGCTGTTACTCTTATTTGAACTTGTATGATAATTTCATTCATGTAAAGTCAAACATTAATTGATTTCATATAACAAGCAATACATTGAAACAGTGGGAGCAAAAGAGTGGAAAGGAACATGACTGAATGAACATGGTCCTTAAATGTTCTTCTTGTAGTAAACATCTTTATTCAGAATGTTAGGATACAGAGTTATATGTTATAATTAACTTTGTTTACCTTTGCTGTTTTTCAGATAACTGGGCAGACCAATGTAGTCTACTATGCTCCAACTGTCTTGGAGAATCTAGGCTTTGAGGATAATATGTCAGCAACAGTTGCTTCTCTTGGAGTAGGAATAGTCAAGGTAGATATTGATTTTGAAAGGTTGTGTCAAATATATTTTCATGTCATAATGTCAAGGGTAGTGCATCCATCGAAATAGATCAATAGGATGACCTTTAATGTGTTGATCATATAGTGGTAGAGATAGACAGATTTGTATGGATGATGCCCAAAGTAATGACATCTCTAAAGTGATAACTTTCTACTATCAATTATCAATGGTTATTAGATATATTAAAAATAATATCAAAGGTTAGAGATTGTGGGTTATTTGACAGGGTATCCTGCTTCATTACAATAACACTATACATTAATGGAACCCCCATTATTAGTCTTTTTTTCTCTCTCTATGTTTCTTGCCCAACTTTGACCGTTATGTTCTTTTGTCTTTCCCTCTCTCTCCTTTATTTATATCCTTGTCCATATCTGCCTGAGTTTGCCCCTCTCCCTTTCTCTCCTCCCCTTTCTCTCTTCTCTCTCTCTCTCTCTCTCTCTTCTCCTCTCCCTCTCTCTCTCTCTCTCTCTCTTCTCCTCTCCCTCTCTCTCTCTCTCTCTCTCTCTCCTGCTTGCATCCTGTACCATGTAGGTAATAACAACCTGTTGTTGTCTGATGTTGGTAGATAAGTTTGGTAGAAGGTGTTTTCTTCTCTGTGGTTCTGGATTGATGGCTCTCTTCATTATCATACTTGGCATCATAACACAGGTCAGCATACAAAGGGCATTATAATGTTTTTATACAACAGTATTGAAACACAGATGAATTCACATGTTATTCATGAGATGTCCTGCTCAGAAACACTTGATTTGATTTATTTATTTCTGTTTGATTTTCTTTTTCTTTTGCATTTTTACAAATATGTAACAAACAAAACATTACAGATTTTACACATTTCAAAAGAATATAATGTCGAATAAAGTAAGGCTGGCTGTAACTAATCAAAAACATCAAACAGGAGGGTTGACAAAGTATAGAAAGCTTGATAGCTTGATGACTACCCCAGATAGACAAGATCACGCTACATTATGAAGACAAAAGTTGTGAAATTGTCTCAAATGTTTGCTTTTTGAGGCCCTTAACATGTGAACTAAAAAGATAGTGTATGGTTTGTTTGTGTTTGAAAAGATAATCTTGAATACTAGTAAATACCTACAGAATTTATTATTTCAACTGCAAACTGCTTCATGATTACAGCTATATCTATTTGATTAAAATGTATACTTATTTTTTTTTCTAATCATATTTAACTTCTATTCAGACGATACCAACAACAGTCATCAATGATACATGCCAAGCAACCTCACTTTCAGCAGAAAATATTTCATTAAATTCCACACTGCACATGAGGCATGTAAGAAACACTGAACCTATATCTGGAGAAGAGGTTGGTCCTGTGCATTCTGAAGCTCACCCAAGGACATTGTTTCCTTTCTCGCATCAAGTTCATCGTTACAGCATAGGAGATCGAGTTGAAATCACAAAGAATACTCCAACGCCCTTTCATTCACTGGAGCATAGGAACACACTTCTACCAGTGGGTAGTCAACATCCAGCTGAGAGCATAAAGGAAGTAACTCACCATCTGAAAAGAACTGATTTACACAGTGTCAGCAATAGAGGGCAGCAGCACCATTCAGATGTCATCCCTTCTGATGGTGTAAGAGAGAGACGTAATATTCATCGTTCAACTCAAGAGGGCTCCCTCCTAGGTGCTCACCAGGGTTCATCATCTCAGCTCAATTCAAGAACTTACCTCAACGTAGCACTGGAAGATCCTTCTATTGTTACACTTGATGAAGCAGATTCTGGCACGGATACTACAAGCAATACGGATGAAGATGAAGGAAGCAGTGAGGTCCATATAGCAGGATCCACAAAGTGGTCAGCTCTTGTATTACTTCTCCTCTATGTTGGTGCATACTCTTTTGGATTTGGCCCAAGTAAGTAGATCTAGGTCTTTTAGATTTGGCCCAAGAAAGTAGATCTAGGCCTTTTAGATCAATTGTACTTGCCACCTTGCTTCAGTGGGCATATATCATATTACTCCAATATCAAATTATGTTATATCATGTAAATTTTAGATTTTGTTATATATCTACCAATAGAAATGAAATTCTAAAAAATTCTGTTTACAGATAGACAGCTCAATCAATTCAATTCACTTCAATTGAATGTTTCTTGTTTACAACAATAACTTGCACAATATGTGACAAAATCAACCTTATTCTTAGCAAATTACATGCAATAATTTGTGTATATCGCACAACTTATTTGAATGTCTTATTTCTATTATTATTTTTGTGTGATACAAGGCTCAAGTTATTCTTTTATTTTTTTCTTAAATATAAAAGGGAGGCCAAATTATTTTATAGAAAATTGCACTGATAAGAACAAGAGTGAAAGAGATAGAAACCAATCAATAAATATATCAGACAAACAGTATTAAAACAGTGTGAAGTTCAGAATGTTGTAATAATTTTGAATATGTTGTTCTTTTCTGGATTAGTAAATTGGTCATTTAGTCCTGCAGCTATGATGTCTTATTTTTATGGATGATGTTTTGTTTTGTACTAATAGTCACCTGGCTCGTGATTAGTGAGATCTTTCCAGCTGGTGTTAGAGGGCGGGCTTCGTCTTTGACGACAGTCTTCAACTGGGGAACAAACGCCATCATTTCTCTGACATTCCTTGATGTTATAAGTAAGTTAAAGAGCCTCTTTTTCATTACACTGACCAGTATTGAGTATGATTCTTAATTTTCCCAAGACTTGATAATGGCATGAGAAGGCCTCTGGAATTTCAAATATTATGATTCAAGCTACATGTATCTATAGTTCACTTACAGATAGATAGTGTTCTCAATATTTCCCTGCAATGTACAAACAGATTTATGTATGTAAATATACCACTTCATGTGCATGTACTATAGTTCTTTATTGGAGACAAATATGTATAGGAACCACATTAAAGAGAGATATCAGGTATTCCAGGGGCTGTGATTTCTTTTCATGACCGGAGGGGAAGAAATGCGAGGGACGAGGGAGCAAAGTGTAAACTGTGGTTACATGATACCAATGGAAAACAGATTTTCTACAATATTTACTTGTACATTTTGAAGGATATTATGCTAGGTAGTGTAGCAACCGAGCGAGAAGACTTTTTGCATTTTTATTAGTCTAAACGCTGTACTCTTGAGCCCTCCATAGCCTAAAAGTGTGTTGCAGTATTTGCTATACATTTTTTTTTTTTTGCACTTTGTCAATTTTTCTGGGGAGGGAGGAAGGGGGGGGGGGGGAGACTATTCCCACTAAAAAATTGAGGAGGGGACCCCCAATCCCCCCATGATTGCCACCCCTGACCCCTACAGCCTAAAGTAATTTCCTTTCCGATCTCATTCGCTTGAGATTGTGGCAGCTGCCCAAACTTTGAGGGAGCAGAGCCCGTATTGTATCCTATGTCTATGCTACATGTACATGTAGTTACCCCAAATCAAACATGTTTCTACCACTCTTGTATTTTGTTTATAAACTAGGAAAGTTTGGTGTGTCTTGTACCTTTCTGATCTACGGTGGTGTGTGTTTAGTATCGGCTGTATTTATCTACCTTGCAATACCTGAGACAAAGAACTGTAGTCTAGAAAAGATATCAGAAGACCTGAGTAGCAAGTGAGTATTCTTTGCTTTTTATTGGCCAAATTACCAATATTTGTACTGCAATATTATATTAAAACAAGTAGCTTAAACAGATTTTCTCTCAATTTAGGTTCACCATGTTTTGTCAAAAGAGTGATATGGTTGCTAGCAAATATGTGTAATATTAACCTGAAGAATAAAGAACTAATGATTTTAATATTTCTCTGCCTTTGAATTATTTCTCATCCACAGTATTATTGAAGCTTGTAAAAACTTTGGATTGTTTTTTAATGGTAAAAGAAAACGATGCTTCAATGTATGCATGGAAGAGTGAGATAAAGAGAAGCACATATCCTTTATGATTTGAACTTTACAAACTAATGTTTCCCTTTAGCATACATATATGTTGTATGCATTGGTCTTGCTTTGGGGGAATAAAATAGACAGTTATAATAGCCCGATTCAAATGTTGTTTCCATTAATTCATTCATTTTCTGGTCAATTCTTCTTGTTCTCTACAGCAGGTCATCCATCCGGGACAGATGTACCTTGAGATGCTTATCTTGTGACTCCTGTTGTGTGCGCTCCTTTTCACGCTACACACCTACTTTACTCATCACTGATGATATGATAGAATAAGACAGTCAGATGCTCATCTCTTGATTGTATCTGTTTGTTTCCTGTATGTGCTACACACCTACTCAACTCATCACTGATGATACGACAGAATAAGACAGTCAGATGCTCATCTCTTGATTGTATCTGTTTGTTTCCTGTATGTGCTACACACCTACTCAACTCATCACTGATGATACGACAGAATAAGACAGTCAGATGCTCATCTCTTGATTGTATCTGTTTGTTTCCTGTATGTGCTACACACCTACTCAACTCATCACTGATGATACGACAGAATAAGACAGTCAGATGCTCATCTCTTGATTGTATCTGTTTGTTTTCTGTATGTGCTACACACCTACTCAACTCATCACTGATGATACGACAGAATAAGACTGTCAGATGCTCATCTCTTGATTGTATCTGTTTGTTTTCTGTATGTGCTACACACCTACTCAACTCATCACTGATGATACGACAGAATAAGACTGTCAGATGCTCATCTCTTGATTGTATCTGTTTGTTTTCTGTATGTGCTACACACCTACTCAACTCATCACTGATGATACAACAGAATAAGACTGTCAGATGCTCATCTCTTGATTGTATCTGTTTGTTTTCTGTATGTGCTACACACCTACTCAACTCATCACTGATGATACGACAGAATAAGACAGTCAGATGCTCATCTCTTGATTGTATCTGTTTGTTTCCTGTATGTGCTACACACCTACTCAACTCATCACTGATGATACGACAGAATAAGACAGTCAGATGCTCATCTGACTGCCACATGTTCTGTTGAATATTAAATATTTATTGTCTTTTACTCATGAAAACTTACTCTGACAATTACTGTAACACTTGACAATGTAAAGCAATAATACAAATGGTAGCGGCTGAACGTAGTGTGCGAGGTACGTGCTGAGTAAACAAAACCTTATAGATTATAGTGCAATTTATTTTCTTCTAAAGGACCAAATGGCTTTGTAAAATATTTTGTATACATAATTATATATCTCATGTTTAATGTGCTATATAAATGTAGGCTGACTTAGTGTAATCCTTATTTACACGGTTCCCAGCTGTCCATCAGTTGAAATCAGGGGGGTGTCACAAAGATCCTATTAGTCAAACTTAACTCAAAGTTAGACTTAAACATTATGGAGAGCCATTTGTAGCATTATAAAATATATTAAAAAGCGAAAATTCAAGTATTTTAGACTTTATATAAATTCCACATCAAGAACATGAAATCCCCTTGATAATAGAAAATATGAATGATTTGAATCCCATTTCATGCCTTTTAAAATAAATTTTACAAAATATTTCATAGGTGCTAACCATAATTGTTAAATCCAACTTAGAGATAAGTTCAACTTAGGATCTTTGTGAAACACTCCCCAGGTGTCCAAACTGGTGAGATCATAGTGTGTATGCAACCCTTGTAACCTGGCATGATACTATTTTATTTTCAAACAAAAATATAATTATTATTTAAAAGAAAAGAAAAAAAAAAAAAGTACTACCACAAAACAAGAGAGAAATCATTTGTATTATTCCATATGATAAACAAAAATTTAAAAAAATTGTTGATGGTAATAGTCAAAGTTGACTGATTGCTGTAAAAACACTAACCAATAACGTAATAAGTTCATTTGTATAAAAGCAGAAAAATAACAAATAGAATAGCAAAAGTTTGAAAAACTAGGACCAATAATAAGAAAGTTATGAATGTTAAAAATATGAGATCACTGAGTCTAATATGCGAATCTCAAATTGGCAGTTTGATCGGTAGATTGTGACGTAGTCGTGGAGAACACTCCCTTTTGTCACATGTGTGGAACAAACGGGGAAAGTTGTCCGCCACTACACTACAGAGACATTACCGATCCAGCCAATTTGAAGAGCCCAAACCTGTAGTGATTACAACTTCGAGATATTCATAACGTTTTTCAGCTTTCCTATAGTATTTCACTATCAAAGTTGGATTTCACGGGAGTTTTGAAACTTTTTCACAGAAAAAGCAGGGATATTTGTTTTCATAAAAGGCTGGAAACCCTTTATTCATTTTTCAGTAAAATCTTTTATTGTAAGTAGAAGTCATTCTCTATGATATTGAAAAGAAATATGCTGTTTTAGAATGTTCTCATTCACGTTGATAATCATGTACCATAATTTGTGAAAAGCTTAATTCTGGTACACCATGTCACAATGTTGTTAAACTGCAGTCAACAGACTAAACAAATCACAAGTTGCTTGATTTGAATATCTTTATTAATATTGGTCAAAGCTGGTATATTTACATGTACATAGTATTGACAAGTTATATTTGATACATTATGAGAAAGTATGCTATTTTCTCTATACATTATGAGAAAGTATGCTATTTTTTCTACCAAAGTCCATGTACCAAATAGCAATAATCCAGCTGTATAAAGTGCTGACTACAAACTTATACAAAGTGCTGGGTAGATAGATACTGTATGATGAAATCAGCTCTTTTGTCATTATATTACCAAATGGATGCATATAAAAGTTGTATAAATTACTACATTCCCAGCCATTAATCTCTGCTATAGGAATATACAAGAAACCAGAAAACTTTGCTTTGCAGATTGATTCTGCAGTATTGAACAATTGCCTTAGGAACATTCCATAATGTCTATATTATGATATATTAGTTTTATTTACATAGTGTGTGTGGTGACTTCTATCCATCTCACCTTGCGTTTCCCAGTGTATTCACTGCTTAATTCATATGATGCCACAAACTTTGCACTAACAACAAAATATGATTAAAAGTAGATTTTTAAGACTAATTTTTAATCTATGTGCTTTTTAATTTGTTGTCTTATTGCAAAGAGAACTTATTTAAATGAATCGGTTATATACTGAACATGCTTAGTATGTATGCAACACATTGTACATTAATGTAGTATCATAAAACCATTGTTTGAATTTGAATTTATTAACAACACATCATAACAATGACAGTGTATGAACAAAACCATTATGTGCCTCTATGATGGCAACAATTATTTAATCTATGATTTGATATTTGCTTTAAATATATTTGTTGAAGTGTCCTCCACAAAGAACCTGTTCTATCCAAATGAGGATAACAACAAAAAGCCATTTTTCATCCAAACATAGTACAGCATTCATATTCTTGGGTGAGATTTTTAATCCAATACAGTACTGCATCAAAATCAGTGGGTGAGAATTGGTCACCCAAAGCATAGATTGGTTTAGCCTTTAAAGGCACTATGTCCCATTTGCAAGCCCCCCCAAAAATTGAAAAGGTTAAACTCCAACAGCATTTGAAAGACGATACTAATTTAGAACTTCCCTCAAAACGAAAGGGCTTGAAAATGACTTTTAGTGGGAAAATAAGGACCATTAGTTGTCAAATCGACTTAAGTGATTGCAATCACCTAAGTAATAGTCTGATTTTCAGACCCTTGTACCGAATGGTCGTAGGTTTTGTGCTGCACAAAGATTCAATCAGTTTAATTTTGGCCATTACAAGTAGTGGGTTATTGAAGTAGACGAATGCTCATGTAACTGTTACAACTCATTTTATGTATGTTATTACCAAAGAAGAAAAAAAAGTCAGCCAGTCACTCAATAGTTTCTGTTAGTGACGTCTAGAAGGTAAACTAATTTCTTGCATAATTTGAATATTAGGACACTGCTAATTTTTAAATTTCACAGATAGGACAAACATGACATTTTCATAATTCCTACAAAGTTCTACAGAATTTGATGTTGGCTGCAAAAGGGACATACCAGTAGTATATTTTGTCTGACACCTTGAGTATTTACTTTCACTTTCACTTTGAAGCCTATAAATCATATAATGAAACTACTTATTCAAAGCAGTATGTAAATTATACCTGGTAATCATTGTTCACATGCAGCTCTATGTATAATGTACCAAGTGTGTGTGTGTGTATGTATGCACACATTATATTGAGAGGCACTGTAAGATAGATCAATGATTGATGTGTGTTACAATCTTATACATTATGATGATTGGTAGTAAGAGGCTGAACTTCTATTGTTATGATGAAAATACATGTACAGTTTACTCATACAGCTTTATCATCTGTGGTAAACGGAAAGCATAACAACTACCTGCTTCAATACACAAGTCTACCCTTCGATATGTTTTCATCTAAAACTGATTAATTAAAATTGAAAAATGAATTATTGATTTCTTAAAATGCTTGAGCATGCTTCAGCTGGGATTATTATACTGGAGTGGCACATATGCCAGACACGAGAACTATGGAAGACTCCACTATTACTGCTATTACTATGTCATACATATATCATATTTACAAAGTTAATATGTGCAGGGTGTAGAGTTGGAAAAACGTGTACCTCTATTGTACATTTGACAGTTGTAAAAGACAATTATTGAATGACGTACATGTACCACATTCATATATGTTTTTGTTTTTTACTTCACATCTTCATAAAGATAAGCGGCATTTAAGAATTCATTTGTGTATAGTTTTCTAGATTCTCTTTTTAGTCCATATTATTATGAAATCCAGACATATATTAATAGATTTTTAATTGTGAGATTCACAATTATATTTTCTTGCAGTCGTAATATATAATAAAAGAG
Organism: Strongylocentrotus purpuratus; assembly: GCF_000002235.5. NCBI lineage: Eukaryota > Metazoa > Echinodermata > Echinoidea > Camarodonta > Strongylocentrotidae > Strongylocentrotus > Strongylocentrotus purpuratus. Next base: position 37,218,873 of record NW_022145598.1, on the reverse strand, counting down.
AACATTTCCTTATCAAGAGTATACTTTGTTTTGAAACTGAAAGTAAAAGTACAAGGAGTAGAGATTTACATCATTTGCCTAAGAGAATGGTGGTGATGGTTATAATGATGATAGTGATGATGATGGTGAAAATAATAATGATGATAAAGATGAGGATATAAATGATGATGATGATGGTGATGGTGATGATGATGATAGAGGTGATGATGGTGGTGGTGATGATGATGATGATGGTGGTGGTGATGATGATGGTGTTGATAGTGTGGATGATGATGCTAGTGGTGATGATGGTGATGATGATAAGGATGGCAATGATAAAGAATGATGATGGTGGTGGTGATGATGATGGTGGTGGTGGTGATGATGAGGATGATGAGGATGGTGGTGATGATGATGATGGTGGTGGTGATGATGATGGTGTTGATGATGGTGTGGATGATGATGATAGTGGTGATGATGGTGATGGTGGTGGTGATGATGATGATAAGGATGGTAATGATAAAGAATGATGATGAGGGTGATTTTGGTGATTTTGATGATGACGGGTGAGGATGGTGATGATGACATTGACAATTGGTGATAATTCTGCTAGTCTAAATGGTACAGTGTAAAGGATATGATTGAGAATTTAAAATGGTCAGATATGAAGATAATAAATGGTGATAATGTTGATGAGTGACGATGGTAAACTTAATGAAAAACGGACTAAGGTCTCCAACCAGAAACAAACTGCCTGATTTTGAAAAGCTCAAAGTGCGTTAATTCAAACTCAGACTTAAGAATATCCGCATCCATCTTTTCAAGGAGAGCCCCGTTTACAAGATGCTTAGCGAAACGTTCTACAGTCTCTTCCCTCATGTGTAGTAAACGCAAGGCTTGCCCGAGCTCTCCGCAGGTCAGTTCCGACATATCACGTGGAAGTTCTGCAGGTGAGTTGAAGGTTCGCTCGGGTAGACGAACCCGTTTGGTTGATGTATATGAAGACGTGTTGGACTGATGACATATGCGGATAGAAAGAGAGAGAGAGAGAGAGAGAGAGAGAGGCAAACGTATAGCGGTTAATTAAAGTTGTTAAACCGTCCATTGTAGACTCGTGTAGAAATTAATATGAACCACTACAGATTTCAACGGGGGTGATCCAATTTCTACAAAATGAAAAAATAAGGGCCATTTAAATATTTCCAATCCGCGGGGATTAATTCTGGATTAACATTGATAATCTTCTTTAGATCGTTCGTTCGTGTCTCCTTAGATCAAGATTAATGTATCTTGATCTTCGGAGAAGTTGTTACAACCTGCCGTGCCTGACACGTTGCCCCGGGGTGCGAGATAGGTCTCTTGTAGCGTGCCCCCATTTAAAACAATTATACAGTGACAATTAACATTACATTTAATTAAAAGTGTGAAACTATTAAAATTACTCTCATGTTACGTGAACGAATATTATATTATAATGAATAAATTGATTTGGTCGATCCACTAAAAGAATCCAACTAAACGCAATTCGAATCCTGACGGAATCTTAGATTGCCGCTCGAATGCGGCTCGAATGCAGTTGAAACGTCCCGAATGCAATTCGAATGCACTTCGAATGCCATCGGAATCTTAATTGCAGCTCGAATGCGGCTCGAAGGCAGTTGGAACGTCGCGATCGAATACACTTCGAATGCCGTCAGAATCTTTAGATTGAGCTCGAATGCGGCTCGCATGCAGTTTGAACTTCCCGACCAGGATGTAAGAATGCATTTCGATTGCCGCCGGAATCTATTTCGATATATTTTCGGTACTCAAAGAATCAAACTGGAATGCACTTCGAATGTCGTCTGAATCTTTAAATTGCTGCTCCAATGCGGCTCGAATGCAGTTGAAACGTCCCGAATGCACTTCGAATGCCGTCGGAATCTTTAGATTGCAGCCGAAATGCGGCTCGAATGCAGTTGGAACGTCCCGAATGCACTTCGAATGCACTTCGAATGCCGTCGGAATCTTCAGATTGCAGCTCGAATGCGGCTCGAGTGCAGTTGAAACGTCCCGAATGCACTTCGAATGAACTTCGAATGCCGTCGGAATCTTTAGATTGCAGCTCGAATGCAGTTGGAACGTCCCGAATGCACCTCGAATGCACTTCGAATGCCGTCGGAATCCTTAGATTGCCGCTTGAATTCAATTCAATTCAATTCAAAATGGTTTATTTCTAATAAAAACTTTCATCGCGGCGTTAAGCCGAATTACAAAGGTTTACAAACAAATTAATAACACATAATGTAATATATAATATAGCATACCCTGACATATTAAATTGGAAAAACAAATCAGTATAAATACGAGAAATATAGGTTATTGCAACATAAATTAGAAAGAAATCTGAATTAAATAGCATAAAGTAACATAGTTGTACTGAAATCATGTGAGAGAAGAATTAGAAGGACTGAAGTATCCAATAAACGGTAAACGGAGCAATATATGTGGTGGAAACTATCGAGAGTAAAAACCGAAAAGTGAGGAGTAACGTTTGCAAATACACTGTAACTTATTAAAATTACGAGTGGGAGAGATTTAGAGAGGAAGAGTAAAGGCTGAGGGGGAAAAGGTTTAGGAAGAAGTAGTAGAAAGCGGCTCAAATCCAGTAGGAAAGTCCCAACCAGAATGCAAGGATGTCCCGAATGCATCTCGATTGCCGCTGGTATCTATTTCGATATATTTTCGGTACTAAAAGAATCCAACTGGAATGCACTTCGAATGCCGTCGGAATCTTTAGATTGTCACTCGAAGAAGGCTCGAAAATCGAATTCAGTGTGAACTTTCCGACCAGGATGTAAAAATGCATTTCGATTGCCTTCGGAACATATTTTGATGTAAGATGCCTTTTCATAAAAACACGTTTTCCTTCTTGCTTAACTTTGCTTGTTCCTTAAAACGAAATTTAAGTTGCCAGACGGATGACATTTTGAAAGCGATTGTTTATTTTTTTAAAAATGAAGTGAACATCGGGCAGAAAACAAACACCAATATTCACCCCAGTGACTTCATTAAAAGTGCGAGGGTGTAAGTAAAATTGGTAAAATGATGTTAAAAAATCACAAGAGAATGAGATGAGCTGTCGTTAGTATTACACTCACCTTCCTGCACGGTTTAAGAGGGCTAGTGAATGTAAGAACAGTGGGTGACGTCAAAGGTGACGTCACAGATGACGTTAGAGACAAAGCATCGTCGGTATCGTCTTTGCTTGAATCCTCACGAGTGCTGTTAGGAATGAGATAATCCGTTGCCTCCTCAAAGCTATGATCCTGCACATAAATGAATGATAGTTATAGTCATTATGATATAGCAACTAAATAGGTTAAAGATTCACAAGTAATGACCTATAACAGAGAAATTATGTATATCTTTTCTTTAATTATCAATCGAAAGGTAACGGTAATTTTGTTTAGTTTTTGTAAAGATAAATCAGATTTTACTAGCAGCAGTCAAGGTAACCATACAACATAAATCTAATTTATGTATAGACGTAGATTTAAGATGATAGAAGATAGAACATTATATTATTTTGTGTAAAGGCAACTATAATCTTGAAGCAATTGATATTTATTTTGGAAATCAATTGATCTAAGTTCGAAAGTAATCTGCTTATCATGGTTCAACCTTTAAATATAATAGACAAAACAATCATGAGAACACATATATTTATAATCTGTTCATAACTTTTCTGAGAAACAAGGAAACTAATCAACAAACTACCAGGACACCATCTTTGCAATTATTTTCAATTCTTATGCTGTAAGCTTTTTCTTGAAACAATCTCTAGCCCTCCCCATCCATTTTGTAAAAGATACTAATAATTTAGCATTCAAATACTACTTGACTATAAATAGAAAGGAGCTGGGGTTAAACTCACAGCTATCTGTTGTGCACCCGAGTCATTCTGTTCCATGATGGAAGGAGCAGACATCTTTCGACCTTGTCTCATCTTCTTCTCTCCATGTTTGTGTTTAGAAGAAGAATGATGGCGTCGTACTTTGGATCGGTGTTTGCCGCTCGTCGCCCCTACGTCACTGTCGCCTTCGAAAGATACTGAGCGATCCTTGGGTGACTTCGGAGAGAGAGGATCCCTATATTCCTTGCTGTGTTTTCCACCTGAAGTTATCATCATATTATGACGAGAAAGACATTTATTTAAATCATTTCTACACTACTTTGGCCAGGAGGGATTAGACCTCCCTGCATGGTCACTGACAAGTGGTTATCTCATCAAATCAGCTCTCAGTGTACATAAGAAAAAGAGGGTTATGAGGGATCAACGGGTACCGCTTAGGCATCGTTTACTTAATCGAGGGTGCATGTAGCTACAAGTAGTGCAGTGGGGCTTAAAAACAAATTCTCCAGGCTAAGTCAACATCTTTACTTTACCCTTTTCTATAGACATTTCGTACTGATATAGACTGTCATTATCATTTCATTTCTAGAAATATCGAACAGCAGATTTAGCATCGGAACCAGCTTGCAAGGATGCTTGTTTGTAAAAGGTTGCACTCTGAAGTCTTCTGAATTTTACAGAAAATGTTCACACTCTCAAGAAAATTATAATATTTGACGAGACAGGTATAAAGCTTGACACAGTCGTGGCACATTTACTAATCTGTCCGATGGTCTTCATGATAACAACGAATTATTTGTGTTGATCTGATTGTCTTTTGACAAAATTCGCAAAACAATATGAAATGAGGGCTTCCTTTCTCTCGTCGGAGAAGATATTACATAATAAAACCACTAAAACTTAAACACATCATTAAAGACTCAAATTTAAATTAAAAAAGAGTTACTTTTTGAGCGATGTTTCTCCAACTTCTCAAGCGATGGTGTACGAGGAGGTAACGGTGGTCCATCAGCATCAATGGCACAATCCAAACTCAATCCAGAACCACTAGGAGAATGGTCACGTGATGATGATGACATCATATCATTAGCACTCTTCCTCCTGGTTTTCTTCTTTGACGAGGACGACGATGATCGTGACTTACGATGACCACTCCTGACGACATCAGCATTGACCCTGGCTGATGATGTAGGGGTAATGTATATACCACTGGCCTGACCACTGGGCTGACCACTGGGTGATATGATAGGGGTAGTGTCTTTGGGAACGTCCGGAAGGGGGCGATTCTCTGCTTGAGGGTTGCGTCGAAAGGAAGATAACCAAGACGACTTGGAGGATTTACTCTTACGTCTACGATACGGTACAGGTGGTGGGATACTCCGAGGCATAGAATCCCTTGCACTGCCGGTATGTTCTGTAAAAACAACAAGCACCATGTTTCCATATAAGGGAGCTTTTCTTCACAACGTTATAAAAAATGGATACGAAAAACAAAAAGAAGATGAACAATCAGCAACATAGAGTTGTAGTACGTTTTTTGTTTGTTAAATACCCTACAGAGAGGATCTATGGATACCAAAACAAACAACACTATCAACTTTTCGAATCTAAGGCAATGACGAAATGTGATATATTCTTTCCCTGAATGTTGTAGTAATAATAGTAGTGATAATATTTTACATGTTTCCGATACAGAAATTAACTTTTATGGCCAGCTGCAATTTTCTGAACTACCGGAAACAGGAGAAGAATATAAAAGACAAGGATTCAAGAATCATTTTAATTTGCAGCTGGTACATTTTTTATGCTGTGAGATGATCTTTAGGATTTGTAAGAAAGAAAACAAAATGAAAATAAAGATTCTTACTCTTTACGATTGTCTTCGCATCATCAGTGTCTGAAATGGAGTTATACATGTTACTCTTACTATCTGACGTCACGCAAGTTGAAGATCTGCTAGTCTGATCGCAGTCATCATCCTCTTTCTTATCCTTAGATTTATCTGAGTCCAAGATATTGTTGAAAACAGGTAGAGGTTCGTCCGCATAGCAGTTCCGTGTTTGTAACTGAAATGAGATGGAGTAATTATGATACACTGAGAGGGTTTCTAGGACACTTCACACATTTTCGTTATTATAGTTTCCTTTTTAAAAAGAATTTAAAGTCACAAACTGATTGGTTAGTTGGATCCAAAGGAGGACCCCCCCCCGTGAAACAAAAAGTTACACTAGGTTACCGCCGTATAAAGAGTCGTTGAAGGGGGGGGGGGGGTGCCTCCCTATGTTTCAATCCTAAATCCCCCTATTTTACTCAGATAGTCTCTTGCTAAAAAAAAATATATGTATCATTAAAGTCTGTTGATTATAGGGGACGTGTGTGCTATACAGATTGCGCTAATTTCTTGCATTCCAGCCTTCCGTTTATATCATGTATCTAGCTCAGGGAAACCGTTCAACATTTGGTAAAAAGTAATTATTGAATGGAAAAATTATTCGATATTCAGTTTTGATATAGGAATATTTGTTTCTATGAATTGTTTTATTGTTCTGGCTGTGACTACGACGAAGGCCTTTAATTTGCATACCGTTTAATACTTAATAACGTAAATTTGAATAGTATAAACAATTAAAGGATATATTGTGGCATGACAACCTATAATCAGGTACACATTTACCATGGTAATAATACCTTTTTAGAATCAGCCGGCTTCGTTCCTCTTGGTTTTTCTGAAGGTGGTGAAATCTCCTTTCCATCCTCCTTCGCTAAAAAGTAAAATATAAACTTGATACAGTAATGATTTTACGTTTCTCTTTTATTCAAGACTATCAAGAAATTACAGAAATCATGATTATAATTATGACCCCAAAATATTGATATTTCAATTCAAATAAAGTGTCAATATAATTTGTCTAGGCGAGAATATCAATCATACGTATACTGCAACTAAATAGGTTCCATAATTATGTTCCACTAGTAACAAGTTCTTACGTGGACGAGGATGCTGAAATGTCTTGGTGGAATCGACGTTGATGTAAGAATGATTCTCAATATTAGTAGGTCCGGTGATACATACAGATGTCAGTGATCGCCGCGAGAATGGAGCTAAGATATTGAAATGTAACAAAATCAAAGTTCATAGGTCAGAATAGAACGTTCAGATTTTATTTTATTGATGAGCTCTAACCCGGATGAGCCCACAATCAAAGTAATAAGATAATTCGGCAGACTTCCAGTGAAGCCTTTATCCCCTACAAATGAAATTTGTAATCAAAACGCTAACGTTACTTTCTGCAATCTAGTATTTGAGGGGAAAAACACGCAAACATTGTAAGAAAAGAGAGAGAGAGAGAGAGAGAGAGAGAGGATTATGCATCATTTATCATAATATATGGTGAAACGTTTTGGTTGTACCTTTGTCAAATGCATTATTGTTACTAGAAGAAATGTTTGTGCACAATATAAAATCGATTTAAATTATTTTCCAGTTGAAAATGATTAATGAAACTAAGTTAGGGTTATTGACTGGCCTTAGATTACTTACCTTTCTTATTTCTGAGTTTGACGTTCCATGATTCAAGCTCCCACAAAGGCACGGTGACAAATATCGAGCATTTAGGCTCTCTGATAAAGATTTCCTATTCAATCAGAAAATAAGTAGAAAATATATGAAAATCATGTAACATGTAATTGATTCTATTAAAATTGAAAAAAAAAGAGCCAAATTTTGTTGTTGATATGATTCAAATCATTAGATATATGAAATATTGTTTTACATTTTAGAGTTGTGTTTAAAGTACTGATGTTTTCGGCAGTTGTAGTTACTTTTCTTCTTATATTTTCAATTTAGGTAGGCCTATGATGCGCTATTAGATCTTTTCTTTTATCTGAATCGCCGCTTTATAAAACAAAAGTAGAATCTTACGGGAGGAATAAGCTCCACATCAGCACGAGTATATGACATCATCAGTTTCTGATATCTTTCGGTTTTTTCCTCCATCTCTGGTGAAACTCTAAGAAGGACGTCTGAGTTTGTTGATATGATGACGACTGATCTCGTGTTCTTATCCCCTCCAACAATGATACCGATCGCGAAATATGCAGTGGCCTCTTGCCCAAGCTTCAGATGAAGGTCCAGGGTTCGAATCTGTTTGATAAGTGATGTTGCCTTAGGGTTCATCCATTTACCCCGGGTAGGCGAGGTTTCGCGGATCCGCACTGTGGTTGGTAGTCCATGGAGTGAAGTCAGATCCTTACAAAAGGAATATCCACAAAACAAATTAGGTATATAGCTGTTCGTGTTTACAGTGCAATGGAGACTTATGAATGTGCAAATGAACTGCAAATATCAAATAAAAATATGTTAGAACAGTCATTTGGATTTAGTCAATATAAGCCTAATTGTAGATTTATTTGTTCCGTTTTAAAATGTTACATTTTTCTCCATCTGAGTTTACGGCAGAAGTGCAATATTTTTAAATGCGTGAACAAATACGCACATTAACGTTTTGAACCGTTCTGATTCGATAATGCAGGGTATTTTATTGTCATCGCTTCCAATGCTGTAAAGTATTTTAAATGTTGCCATTTTTCGGGGGAGACGTATAAAGAGCGATTTCCGGTTCCTGTTCCCAAGCATCATCACGCGCCCGTTATGCACTTTATGATGCATGCATTGTGGGACATGGTTGTCGATACATGGGGACATTATGAACAGCAGAGTGGCAGTATACATAAATCTGAACTAGTGTAGTAGAATTCCCTGCCTTTAAGATGTATTTCCTTTTTTCATGGAGTCTCCTTCAGCATCCTATAGAGATGTTAGATTTGCGGGAAGGAATCACACGTTCAATCTGAATTTTGTTTGATAAATATGGTTTGGGATTTATTTCTGCCTGGAGGACACAAGGAGAATTGAAAAAGAAGCAATGTATGAGGACATTGTAGTTGACACAGTGTGATTGGAATTATTAATATTTGATCACAGCTTACCTTCACATGCATGGATTGTGGTTCAGGGATCGTCTCATAAATCCCATTCCATTTCAAGTTTAATTTGATGATCTTCTGAGGTTCATTGTTTTCCCGTAGTCGGCATCTTATGGAGATGAAAACGGATACGAATCACAATGATGTACTATATCTTTTTACAGTTAGTGGAGTGATAGGCGCGGTATCAAAAGTTGTAAAAACTAAAAGGACAATGCAGTTTGAAATCACTATAGTTGCAGAAATGTGTGTTAGATTTATACAAGAGTATCTGTGTGTACGTGGGTGAGCGCGCGTGTACTTGCGTGCGTGTGTGCGTGTGTGTGTGTGTGCGTCGATGTTTTGTGGGTGTGCGTGAGTGTGGTTTGATCAGCGTAAAAGAGGGATAGTCAACATTTTTTAAATAATCTTTAATTTATCAAGTTGGGCTTTTTAAACAAGGAAAAAACAACAAGCATTGACCTAGGAAGAATGATTTCATGACTGCTACTTATTATTATATACAAACAGCAGCTTTAAACACTTATCTATCTTTATATAGCTTTAGTGCTCTTCTTGTTATCTACCCATAAGACATTCATATTTGCAGCGTTATGTTACCCATGCATGTTTTAGTTGATCTGCCTCTCTCTATGGCATTAGGCACTTATCACGGCAACTAAAATATCAGGCAAATTATGGTCAGCATACGTGCACACTATTTGAGTTATGTGTATTGCTATATAATTTGCCAAGATAATGCAATAACATACCACCATCCTGTCTGTAAATTGGCGACTACATGACATGCTAGTTTTGATCGTTTTAGAAGTGGTTGACTATAGTGGAGTGCGAGTTTAACCGGAAATGTCAAAACCTTGTGGTTTCACTACTCATCATGGTCATTCGTAGAACTACATAAAAAGCTCTCTAAAAGAATTGTATAAATACATCTTTCATTCAAACTGTTAAGACATCTTATACCTTCAGAGATTCGATTAAAAATTTATTGTAGATGCAAACTATAACGCAATGCATTTTAGGTTTCAGGTAGCTATAGGGATCAGTTATCGAACTCCTGTTTATGATAATTTATTGTGTTCTACTTGTTTATTTTATCAATATTTTATCGGGGATGCAGCCCTAAACGGCTTTTTTCTCAAACCTTTTGCTGCCTTTCCAGACACGCATGGTTTATAGCGAATATCTGAATAAAAAACCATCAGTAGCGTATATAGCCTATAGACAATTAGCTTCATTCTCACATGGCGTCACAAACCGCCTCATAAAATTGTATTTAAAGCAGCAGTGAAAGAAATGCTGCTCTCCCAATAAATATACTGCTGAATCATGAATGTATTATGTACTCCTTCCTATCAATGCATGTTTAGGTCTGTTTAGTTATGCTACGTGCAATATTCAGTAACTCCTTCTCACTTCTCTCTCTCTCTCTCTCTCCCCCCGTCTCTCTCTCTCTCTCCTACTCTCTCCCCGTCTCTCTCTCTCTCCCCCGTCTCTCTCTCTTTCTCCCCCAATCACTCTTCAGTCTCTGTCTATCATTCTTCTCTTGAATTCTTCTTGCTGTATTTCTGTATCCCCAGAAATCCCGTACTTGTCAAGCTTCGAATATCTTGGAGCCCCACGGCCAGTTTTGTTTAAAATAAGTTTATATCTCTTCATAATATATCTTTTTATGTATACTGATTTGTATAATGTAATCATAAATGAAACATAGAATGATGTTGTAAAGCGTAGTGCACTGCACGTGACATCTTCTAAAACACAAATATTAAAATGACTGCAGCAAGGGGTCTCGTCGGGCACAGCTCGTTTTTATCATTCTCATACTGATTAGCGTGACCCCTAAACGAGCTCCCCTCGATTATTAGCTCTGTATATCTGTGATCTACGATAGATATTGACCAACTTTACAACAACTCAGCTTTGTGTTCTGATCACCCGTCTTTGCAATACAGGTTACAGATGGAACATTATCCAGAGAAACATCCCCACAGAGTGGACTTACCTGAGATATTTGACAGCTAACCTTTGACACTCGATGACATCTAGAATTAGAAGTTCGTTTCCTACATCAAGATCTGGTGATGCAACTAGTTGGGGAGGAATCTTGATCACACGAACCACCTTAGGTCGGTGTTTAGAAAGAGATCTCACGCTGGTGAATTTCATCTTTGGTTTCTTTGATAACCTCGATGGCCACCAAAGACTGGATTTTTTGTTTTCGTTCTTTGATCTGTTGAGCGTTCTGTTAGAGCCTTGATCAGCATGTCCTTTCACAACTTCTAGTGAAATTGACGTTAATGTTTTAGGAAGAGCAATGGTAGAAGAAAAGGATGATGGAACGACACGCTCGTCAAGGTTTTCTCGAAAACCATTCTTACAACCCTCAACCACAGATGCTTCAACGTAATCAACAGCAAGAATGGACTCAATCTTAATTACCTCGTTAACTGAGATCGTCTGCATATCACCTTCTGCCAGGGTGACAAGTAAAGGCAGTTGATATTTGCGGAGAACCTTTGAAATGGAGTATGAATCTGTACCCCATGTAAGATCTGTCTCACTCGAAATGTCTTGATGGATGTCATCTTCAGATGGTGATTCTTCAGCCATTTTGAAAGCCTTGTTTAGAGAATGATGACCGGTGTCAGATGCTGGTATTGAGAACGTGCAGCCTTATGATGTTGCACTGACTTCTGCAGTGGATCGTCCAAAATGGTGCGAAATCAGATCACAAAGTTTATCATCCCATTGGAAAGAATTATTGAGCTGTATCTATGGACTAGGTCACTTACATAAACGATGTAGGTAGCAATTCACTTACAGAGGATCTACGACGCGTATCACTATCACTTGTATGTTGTGAAGAAGAATCGGTATAGTTTTTAGCATTTGGTAGATACTCGCTGGTATGCTATACATGCGGAAGTAGTCTGACTGATATGCAGTAAAGCCTGGTTTTATGCTAGCGTTTAATAGCATCCAACAATCAATCTTCTCATCTAAAATGTATAGCAGGCGCTATTAATTATCGTTGATAGTTAAGTGGAATGAGTGAAGAGACACTCTTAAACAAGGCATGAATTAATGGAATTGAAAGTGAAACTCGTATTGACGCTGTGTGATATCAGACTCTTTCTAACTTTTTGAGAGCAGTATATGTTGTTCTACTCCATGCGACTCCTCTCGCTCTCTCTCTCTCTCTCTCTCTCTTGTTCTTTTCTCCGTTTTTTTTTTTTTTTTTTTACTCATACTCCATTTCTGGGAGAGAAGGAGTGAATGTTCAGAGCATTTTTATTTCATGCATTCTGAGCATTTTTGAAATTCAATTTTATAATGCCAGTTTTCTAATTTTAATACATGTCAGTTTTTTAATTCCTTTATTGTTATTATTATTGTGGTATTTTCTTTGTATCCTCGAATGTATTCATATATTGTTTATGTTGTTTATACATATGTATGTCACTCGCCAGTGGAGGACGAATTTCTGTATTTTTTAAATCAGGCGATAAATTATCTTGAATCTTGAATCTTGTTCAGGATGGTTTTGGAATACGAAGAGTTTTGGAATACTGAGCGCCTTTCTAATCTCCAATAAAGTCGGAACATCACACACCGAGTCTTAAAATTAACCAAATAACTTGAGTTTTGGGTTATACAACCACAAGTAATGTTATAGTTATACAACTATTGTTTCAAAATTCATTTGGAACTTGCAAATCTGTTAGTACATTTGTATGCTTTCTAAATTGTTTGTATCTTTTTATTTTTGATAATTTTCTTGTTCCTGCAGCACCTATTTCCTAGGATCGAATATATTTTCTTCTTTATAGATTGATATTTATCTTTATCACTGATATGCGGCCAGCCCTAATAAGGTTGACTCGCATAATTCGTCATAAATGCCTCTATCATTCTATCTATCTGATGACCAGGGTAGTAATAAAGTGCTAAGAGACGGTATTCCGTATGAAGCGGTGTATGAATCCAGATTTATTAATATCATTATTATTGATAGCTTGAAATTTAGAATGTTTATTCATATGTGTGTCCATGCATATAGACGCAGACATTTATCGGCATGTGAATTACTAAGCCTGGAATGACTATGTATATGGTTACATATCATGCCTAGCTATTCTTGTCAAAAGATAAAAAACATGGAGGGAGAGAAGGGGTGGAGAGAGAGAGAGAGAGAGAGGGGGGGGGGGTATGTAAAGAGACGAAGAAGGTAATAATATTGACAACATTGTATAGAAATTGTATTCCTTGCATTGCTTTCTTTTGAATTAAAGCAACATAAATGACAATGGTGGAGTATGGTAAGGGCCAAAAAGAACATTTTTCTTCAATTGTGGTGCTGGCAGCATTGTGACTAATGATATCAGACAAAGCAAATAGAAATAAAAACCAAAAATTGAATAAAAACAGACATTCTTGTTAACAAGAAATAAAAACAAACCAGACAGTAACACACAAACAATATAAACAACACGATATGAAACAATACAACGCAAACAAATGAGCAAAAAGAAGAAGAAAAAAAAAACGAATTTACTTCTATAATGAGATATACAAATATATTTCACTAGGTATTCTCTGTTTGTTCGGTCTCATGTCGGTTTCGTCGATGTGACCGAGAAATGAGGTAATGTAGGCTCTAATTGTGTGTTCGGTATCTTGTCGGTCTCTTGTCGGTCTCGTCGGTGTGACTGGTGTATAACTGTCCAATCATACGAAGGTAAGAGGAGACACCTGTACTACCTAGTCACATTGGTGAGGCCGACACCAGACCAGAAAGGAAATTACATCACCCCCTATTATGAAGTTGAGATATCGGTAGGTTTCCCAAATTCATTTTGGGCACAGATTGCAGAAGATGATATAAATCAAGTGATTTTAACTTAATTTCTTAAATTGATAAAATACAAGAAAGTTAATCTTAACTGGAAACTGCATGATATATGCTTATATGTATTGGTTTTAAGAATCGCTACTTTTGTCCGCCCGATTCGGTTTCAGACAACGAAACAGTCTCCGAACTTGTATACGATATGCGTTCCTTCCGTAGTAGAAGATCAGAGCATTCCACCAAACCCGATTCATATATAAGAGATGGACTGTAACAAAGACTTGGTAAATATCTACGAATCCGATAATCTGCATGACTTTGTAGATGGCCTCTGGTAGGAACCCGAGGAAGAACGCACCTGACAACAGAATAGCCATTTTGACAGCCTTCCATTCTGCGGATCGTCGCTGAGGAACTGCCTTGGCGTCTTGATAATGGGGATCACCGTCTACTCTGAGAAAAGTTTCCTTGGTTGAGGGTTGGCCAACTCCGGTTTGTCGCTGAGGAACTGCATTGGCGTCTTGTTGATGGGGATCACCGTCTACTCTGAGAAAAGTTTCCTTGGTTGAGGGTTGGCCAACTCCGGTTTGTCGCTGAGGAACTGCATTGGCGTCTTGTTGATGGGGATCACCGTCTACTCTGAGAAAAGTTTCCTTGGTTGAGGGTTGGCCAACTCCGGTTTGTCGCTGAGGAACTGCATTGGCGTCTTGTTGATGGGGATCACCGTCTACTCTGAGAAAAGTTTCCTTGGTTGAGGGTTGGCCAACTCCGGTTTGTCGCTGAGGAACTGCCTTGGCGTCTTGTTGATGGGGATCACCGTCTACTCTGAGAAAAGTTTCCTTGGTTGAGGGTTGGCCAACTCCGGTTTGTCGCTGAGGAACTGCATTGGCGTCTTGTTGATGGGGATCACCGTCTACTCTGAGAAAAGTTTCCTTGGTTGAGGGTTGGCCAACTCCGGTTTGTCGCTGAGGAACTGCATTGGCGTCTTGTTGATGGGGATCACCGTCTACTCTGAGAAAAGTTTCCTTGGTTGAGGGTTGGCCAACTCCGGTTTGTCGCTGAGGAACTGCCTTGGCGTCTTGTTGATGGGGATCACCGTCTACTCTGAGAAAAGTTTCCTTGGTTGAGGGTTGGACAACTCCATGCAGAGTGGTAGGAGTGGTAGGAGAATGCTCGGAGACCTCGACCGGAGCAGGTGCTTGGAAGGCATCGACCGGAGCAGGTGCTTGGAAGGCATCGTACGACGTCGGAGGATGGTTTGTCGTTTTACTTGAGGTGTAGGTGGACGTACCCTTTTGGAAATCGTTAACCTGATCGGGTTTCCCATTTGGATGGGTCAAAGACGTCTTTGTAAAAGCTGATGTCACTCCCGACGCGGATGTTTTTTGTTTTGTTCTGTTTGTCATCAAAACTGAGTTGACTGTTGCCCGCGGGGCCATGTTTTGACGGGTTTTAATCGTTTTCGAGTGGCGGCGCGTGATGCAGGCGATATGTGAATGTACGCAGATAATCGTGACAAGGAAAAGGCATAACCAACTGAACGTTATGGTCTGATCATTGGACAAATTGCCGGCGCTATCATGAGCCCAGTCGCATGCTCCTGCGTAAGGGTCATAGGTGATGGTAGGCTTTGAAGGTGAAAATAACAAGGAGACTGGACCCTCGAAAACGATCTGACTTGAGACGCATGCAGTGACAAAACCTAAACGACTTTGCGTGACGATTTGCTCATACCGAAGAGGCCGAGTCACATAGATGTGCCTGTCAATGGCCAGAAGAAACAGACATGTGCTTGTAATCCTCGGGCAAGTGTTCCACACCAAGGTGAACATCAAACAGAATGTTTCTCCAAATACCCAGCGACACAGGATAAAGCCTGGGAGGGTGAGGAAGGCAGTCAGTGAACCAAATATATCACTTATGAATACAATGCTGTACAATACCTTGCTGGCAAGGCTCGTACCGGGTAGGTGAGGTATGACGACGATGTTGAAGATGTTTGTCAGAAGACCTGCAACAGATGCTAAAGAGATGACGATAGCTTCGAAAAATAATACCCCGTCTCTTGCGGAGTAGGACGCATCGCAAGATTCATTGAATTGAGGCAGTTTTACCGACATTGTTGTTTTGAGTTTTCTTGTTTATTATTATCCGAAAGAAACAGATGTCTAGCGTAAAGGTTCAGGTTTCCTGTTGAGCGTTGTTTTTCTTTCAGCTATGTATTTGACGGCAGAAGCATTAACCCAATGAACTGCGGCGATCTTACGGACAATGATAAATATTCTTTTATGTCCTCTACAAAAGAGTACATCCAAAGTCTGTTTAGTTGTATAGGCTCCTTTGACCACAGTCAACTGAAACGAGGCAGTCTTTCCCACATTATTTTTCATTCACTGCAAAAGGTTGTCTAGCTTCCAATAAAGATTGAATATCCATATTGATTGTTGTTTTTCTTCCCATTTGTGTGATTCCTTGCCATAACACTAGCAAAACCCAGAACGTAGTATCCGAACGAAAATATCTGATCTTCATCTGGTGAAACTCGTTCCTCAATGTAAAGTTACCCAATTTGCGGTATCTCCAACAGTGTGGACAGAAACTACAACACGCATTTAGGTTCGTTTCAGTTGCTCATAGTCGTTCATTATACCAGTAGCCCACACAATAAAGAAAGGTCACGTTCTCGTCTAGCTTAATTGATCTGTAAACGATGCTGAAAATGAGATAATTTGGTGGACTTCACCTCGTTCATCACACGCACCACTTTCAGGACGCTGGATATTCACGCGCCACTTGCCACTATTAAAATCTAATTTTGAAAAGGGATTTTCTGGATGGCGTTGTAATTACTGGTATATTTCACGATAAAAGGGAAAGCGTGCCCCGACGTGTGCTCTACAGTATAATGAGCATCGATAATTAGATATCAGTGCAGAAGCTATAATGGGTCAGCTATATACACTGTTGGTCATAATGGTGGAATAATGATTTTTACCCCAATTTATTGAATGATTTTGACAATGATTTATTCCTAATAGATCTAGATAATAGTATACTACTTATTATTGGTCCGATTCATTTCAAACTTTCGACATTCTGCAATACCTTATTTATCTGCTACCATACAATAAACTCATTACAAGGGTTGGATTGCCATTTAAAGCTTGTATAATCTGACGATGTATATGACTATACACAATTTAGAGCCAAAAGCTGATAGCATGTAGTAGTAGTAGTAGAATGGTTTTTTATTAGACAACTTCAAAATGGTAGCCCGAAAGCTAAATTACATTGCAAGTTTTACATGTATTAAAAATCATTTCAACAAACTTAGATAATATGGACAAGTACACATAATACACAGTCGGTTAGATCATAACTAATTACATATTCCCTACTTACAAACAAATTGATGAAACAAATAAAATAGATTCGGCGTTACTTTTTTTCTATAATCATTGTTAAGTGAGGAATATTCATATTTTAAATATAAATTGAGGCTGATTAATGGAGTTATAACAAGTAAGTACTGAAGATTTGTTTAACTTCGAACCGTAATACACATTGAATGTCTATAAAGCTACACAATATATAAGGATTTATCATAGAAACATGATTAAACAATTACCGAAAGGGGAAAAAAAGGTTAGGGAGAGACCGATGTAGAGAGAGAGAGTTAAGTTAGAAAGAAAAACAGGAAGAGATGCGGAAGATGGGAGAGGGAGATAGGGAGAGAGTGGAATGAGAAGAATGGAACAGTTGGAACTGTGAAGACATGGAGAAGCGGAATGATGATGAAAGTAAGATGACAAGGAAAAGGCGATTAGAAAGAAATTACAAAGTAAAATACAAAGTTTCCCTTACAGAGAAAAACAGTACAATTTACCAATCATGCATTACTAAAACAATAACATAATATATGCGTAAAAACTTTAAATATGTAAAGCATCCTATTAAATTGAACCCTGGTCTGGTGTAAGTAATGGTCAAAATTCCATTTACCAAATATAGGCAGTTTACAATATATATATACAAGGTCATTATATTGTGTGTTTGGGATGTAGGTCTGCTCTATCATTCTGATTTCAGGCAATTAATGTAGAGCGCCGAAAGTGACAAAACCCGGCGCATACCTGCGCGACGTTCATGGAATATGTAATGTAAAATGTTAAACATTATTCGTGATTTATATTGCTTTTAAGACGAGGTTGGGGGCATAATAATAATAATAATAGCAGAGTGTTATAAAAAAAACTCATATCTGGCACGGTGCCATTTCTGGCGCTCCATTATAATTACCCCGGCTTTAGCACGGCCACCACGTACTAGCCTTTAAACAAGGCCACATGTCTGATAGACGCCGAGCGACTAAAAAGAGACTAATCGCGAAAACCTGAGTGAACGCCAGAGCGAGCAGAGTAGACATGTAGCCTTTATCAATCCAGTTGGATTTCTTATGTTAACCTTTGTTTCCGACTGGAATTCTCTACCGAAATGGTAGCGTCCAATCAGCGAACGTATCCTCGCATGACGTCAGCATATAGTATCCATCACACACACACACACACACACACACATATAGTAAACTCTACGTAGTACGAACATGGACCTACTATTAACTATTATGTACGTGCTAAGACCACTGACCTCTACATGGAACGAATCACGAACGAAGCCAACTGGGAGATCGCCGTTCTAATTGGTCAGTATATCCAAACTTAGCGTATTGGCATGCTAATATGTATCTATGAATAATTCTTGCTGAGCAGTAATATCTACATTGCAAAAGGCCTCGTGACGGTCGTCACTCGGTCGCGCGTTAACCCCGTGTAGCTAAACTCATCTCAGCCGCTTAGCCAGAGTCACGAGGCCTTGTCAATAGACTAGGCCACCACTAGCATTATTATACAGCCCTCGTTCATTTTAAGCCCCACTGTCCTACTTGTAGCTACTTGCTCCCTCTATATAGAAAATGTAGCCAATTGGTGCCTGTTGGTCCCCCATGATCCTCTATTTCTTATGTTATTTGAGAGTTGAGTTGATGAGATAGACAACTGTCAGTGACCTCGCTGTGTGGTCTAATCCATCCTGGCCAAACTAGGGCAGATAAGCTTTAAGGTATTATTTTTTTGCCAGATACACATTTACCTCACTTGGGTCGAGGATGGAAAATGTAGATTAATGTCTTACCAAATGACATTAGTGCTGCAACAGGGATTTGAACTCATGGTGGTTTACAGTCCAGAGACTTATACACTGGACAATAACACATCTATGTTTTTTAATTATAAGAAGAGGTAAAATATCAATAATGTGGTGAGTGATTTCTACCATTTTATAAAGAGATCGTGTGTTTGGTGTTAAGGCGTCACCACTCATGTTTTAGCATTCAGGTAATACCTCAGCTGAGAAGACTCCAAACTGATCGCCTCTTGGCGATTATTGATAACTGATTTTTGTTCGGTGTGGGCCCTGTTTCATCAAACTTGTTATCAATAATAACTGCCACAGATCTATTACAAATCCACTCACAGCCAATCAATTGCAAGGATTTCAGTAGCTTTTGACAACTATCGTAACTTTTTATTGATAACAAGTTTCATGAAACAAAGCCCTGGTTCGGTCTCGTTGAAGTGACTTGGGTATTTTAGATAAAACTAGGTTGTGGTGGGTAGTGGAAATAAACTTGGAAGAAAACGTTATGAATCTAGCAATAAAGAAAAGTACATGGGTGAGGTATTTGATGTGATGTTCCCTCTGGAAATTCTAATGAATAATACTGTAACTAAGGTATATCCTAAAGCGACTCCAAATCGATGCTACCCGTCGAATCTGTCCTGCCCCCCCCCCAAGAAAATAATTAAAAACAAAATTATGAGTCGCAACTAAATATTTTCTCACGGATTGCCCCCCCCCCCTCTTGCCGCCGGCTGGATCCGCCACTGTTTGGAAGCACTGCAAATTTATTGATAAACATTTGAAGGGGGTGTTTAAAATTGTAAACAAAAGCTACAATATCCCTGTCTGATATGAGAAACCAACATTTCCATTGAAATCAACCACAAAAGTTCTTTTCAGATCTCATTAAAGAAAGAAAAACATTTCTGTGAATTAAGGAGTGTGTTCCGGTTAATTTCTGGATTTTGGCAAAGCATTTGTCAATATTATTGATGATTCTATCATGTGTAAAGAAGTATTAAATAATAACAGAGGTTCACATCCCTACCAAGAATCTCATATTTTTAGATCATGTCGGACCCCGGTGTCGGGGTCATCACGAACACCGTGATAGTATTCAGACATGGACTATTTAAGCTGGAAATGTCCATCACATATCCTTTTGTTTCCTCGCTCCGCTGCCTGTTCAATGTCACTTGTTCTCCGTAACGTTTATATATCACGAACTAGTTTATATTATGAACACTCCAGCTGGTTTACGTCATATGATGAAAATCTTTAAAAACAGCATTTTGAAATTGTTTTCTAGTACTTCCCTTCTCCTTAAAAAACCCCGACCATTATAAACAAAAAACCCGGATAATCATAGCTATTTACAAGTTATCCTTGCCTAATTCCTCACCGCAGGTTTACTGATCTGTTGGTTTCTTTACACAGATCTTCATGCATGCGTGTAATACGTCTTACATAAATATCAAATTATAACAGATTTTTCTTTTCTTCTTGACGTTGAGGGGGCGGGGGGGGGGGGGGGGTTAATGACACACGCCCAGTGTACCTGCTGGCCTCTAGATCCACCACTATAATGAGGAGCAAGATTTTAAATGTGTCTCGGAGTAAGGAAATAGCAATAGTAACGGGTGGAGGATTTATTAGGGAGGACATAACGGATTCAACAACAAACTATATTTCATCCCCTTCCCTCCCAACAATGTCTTTCTCCGGCCTCTGTCTCTCTGTCTCTCTGTCTCTGTTTCTCTCTGTCTCTCTCTCTCGATGTCTGTCTCTCTTTGCATGTGTGTGTTGTGTGTGTGTGTGTGTGTGTGTGTCTCTCTCTCTTTGTTTTCTCTCTCTCTCTGTGGATATTTCGATCTTTCTTGACGTATTTCCCTAACATAATACGTCAAATTTTGTTTTGTCTCTATTTATTATTCCATCATTGCAAAGCATAGTTACGTGCCATTGGTTTCTAAGAAAGCACATAACCTACCTTTTCATCATAAATAACAAGATCCAATAGTGTAAAGATTGACTTCCCTAGGCCTCCAATAGTATAATTATGAAAACCATTTAAAGCGTCTAGAATGGCGTTCCGTTCCGCATGAGTACAAGGAAGTGGATCGGAAATAACAGGGCTTCAAAACTATTGTGTAAGATGAGCGCCTTTACATAGCTACCTGCGATTCGGTGGAATGCGCAGGGATAACAGGTTACTGGGTAAACCCGCTTTTAGGGAAAATCCCTTTAAAGGTACTATGTCCCATTTGCAGGCCAAACAAATGAAAAGGTGAAATTCCAATTGTATTTGAAAGATATTACTAATTTAGAACTTCCCTCAAAACGAAGGAGCTTAAAAATGTCTTTTTGTGGGAAAATAACGACCGTTAGTTATCAAATCGACTTCAGGGATTGAAATCCTTTTATCAAATAGTCGGACATAGTACCTTTAATCTGGGGTTAGGGAAACGACCGTATAATATCGAGGTCTACAAAATAAGTAACTTGGAATTATTGAGACTTTCATAGAAAAACCAGTCTAACTAAAAAACTAAATGTAATTTTTGTTCATCTAATTTTCTTTTTAAACCCCCTCTAAAATGTTGGGTGCCCCAAATTCACCAAAAATTTGAGGGCAAAATTTCATTCAAATTATATCATAATGTGAAGGAGGATGTAATTTAAGACACACTTCAGCAAAAATTTTCCCCAAAAAATGTGTTCGAAGACAAATATTGATTTAAAAATACACAATTGGTTTTTTTTGTTTTAATCAGAAAATCTAAATTTTGTATTCTTTCATCTAAATTTGACTTAAAACACATTTTGTTTTGAAAATTATTGCAGAAATGTATTTTAAATGACATCCTCTTTCACATTATGAAACAACTTAAATGAAATTTTGCATTCAAATTTTTGGGGCTCCTATAACACTTTAAAGAGGGGTTTTAATATTCCTAATGAAAATGAAACCGTTCCTTCCTCGAAATTCCACCATTCCCCATTTTCCAGGACCCCCCTTTCTCTCTTTCAATGCCTCCCTCTCTCTCTATCACTCAAAGCACTAACAAAAACATACTATGCTCTTCTCTCTCTCTCTCTCTCTCTCTCTCTCTCCATCACTCTCTGTCTCTCTCTTGATTCAGTAATTGGTCTCGCTCTCTCTAACCCCTCCCACTGCCCGTGATCATTGTTCCCTATCGATATGTTTTTACCACCTTTGTTCCTTCTCTACACCTAATACTGCTATCCCCCCTCTCTCTCTCTTCTCTCTCTCTCTCTCTCTCTCCATCACTCTCTGTCTCTCTCTTGATTCAGTAATTGGTCTCGCTCTCTCTAACCCCTCCCACTGCCCTTGATCATTGTTCCCTATCGATATGTTTTTACCACCATTGTTTCTTCTCTACACCTAATACTGCTATCCCCCCTCTCTCTCTCTTTCTCTCTCTCTCTCTCTCTCTCTCCATCACTCTCTGTCTCTCTCTTGATTCAGTAATTGGTCTCGCTCTCTCTAACCCCTCCCACTGCCCTTGATCATTGTTCCCTATCGATATGTTTTTACCACCTTTGTTCCTTCTCTACACCTAATACTGCTATCCCCCCTTTCTCTCTCTTTCTCTCTCTCTCTATCTCTCTTTCTCTCTCTCTCTCTCTGTCTCTCATTTTCTTTGTCTCTCTGTCTCTGTCTCTCTCCCTCCCTCTTTCTCTCCCTCTTTCTCTCTCCCTCCCTCTTTCTTCCTCTTTGTCTCTCTCTCTCTCTCACTCTGAAATACTAACTACGAGGGAAAAGGAATTTAGAATACATAGAAGCAGGATTAGGTGTAAAAATGATGACTTCAACAATCAATGACAGTAATAATGGCATGATAGTCACAATAAAGGAAGGGGGGGGGGGGGGGGAGCTTGTGTGTACACGGGGGAGGAGATATAGCGCGCTATTTTTCTTTTAAGTTATAAATGTTTTCTCAAAGATGTGGGTAGGAGGGATATATTACCTGTTTGAGCAAGAAAAAATAACAACAACAACACCAATAACAGAAAGAATAAAGTATTGCTGTGTCAATCGATTTTTTATTTTAATTATAACAAAAACAATGTAAAGAAGACAACCTAAACAAGTTACATCGCTGTATACAATATCGAGGTTTAAATGGCACTGATGATAATGGATAACTTTTATGTCAAATTATTTATATTCATACACAGTGAATACGCTATTATATCGTTTTAGATTCCCGTTAATTATGTATTAGTGAATGATTCGGATCATGCATGTAAACTGCTTTAAAGATGATGATAGCAATACGTATACCACTTATATAGCGCAATTCTTGTCCTCAGACATATAATTATGAGTGCGCTTTAAATAAATTACATCATATAACATGACATAAATAAGATACTGCTTAAAGTAGAAATATAGATTTACTGTAACATTTATATCCAAAACATATTTTTACCTAAATATTTTAAATACCAATTTAAATAAACTACAATTATTACAAAGAAACAAAACTCCTGAATAAGAATGTATGCAAGTACATGTACAGTGTGAGTCTAAATATATGCACTTGAAAAGAGGTGGGATTTCAGTGTTTCTTGGACAGGTGAATATTGTCCTGGGAGCGAAAAGTACAATGGGGAGAATTCCATAATGTGGGTGATTGGAATGAAAAGGCTTTATTTCCAGATGATTTGGTCCTACGTCTTGGGAGGGTTAAGATATTTTGTGAGAATGATCTAAGATTCCTTGAGGGGACGTAACGTAATATCAAGTAGGATAAATAGCCAAGGTAAATACCATGAATTATCTTGAATGTTATTTATACTTTATTCGGGATCTAACAAGTAACCATGTAAACTTCATAAAACAGATGTAACATGATCACAAACGAGCTGCTGAGTTTTGAATTCGTGGTAATTTTGAAATGTCTTTATCAGAGAGACCAACAAGCAGACTCTTGCAATTATCTAAGAGTGATGCCCACGTACCTCAAACATTATTATAAAAGTATTACATTGAATTCAATGATTTGGTCATGATGGTGATATCATACACCTCTAAGGTATGGTACCCGGCAGGAATCAATTCCTAAAAATGCTAGGCCGCCCTATTGGCTGGCTTGCCTAATCCGGGGTAATAAAATGTCGAGCGCCAGAAGATTCTAGTCTGACAGATATGAGCGCTATACAAAATCTAATTTTTACTTTCAATTTTAAATACATTTTACAACAAATTATGATTTAAGTAATTTTAGGTTGTGCCAACAAACGGTACCGGGGAAACGATAGGAGGAGATAAAGAAAGAAAATATAACATTATTAACCATGACTATTCAATGATTTGTTACCCTCGGTATAACTCGTTTTTAAAAGTTTTCATTACATTTTTCAGAAATAAATCAATTTAAAATTCGCAAAATAAACAGATCTTCCTAAAACGGAAGGTACACTTGTCTTTCCGTACTACGAAATATTTTTTCCAGTAAGAATAGTAAGGATAACCTTACTTTTATGACGTATATACTATTTGAATGAAAATACAAAAGCCTTAATAGAAACAACTATTCGATTTTATAATAGGCTAAGCTGTGTTCGTACGCGTACTTAGTCAAATCATTTGTGAACGAAAAATTTAGAAGCATGGAAGGTAATATAAATTAGATTCAAGTGAAATTGCTAAAGCCCTTCAAGCAAGACAAAACAAAAGAGATTTCAAGACATATAAGTGAACATTTCAAATTATGTTTTTGCACACACTTAGTCCTATCAAATAATGGGAATTGAACGGAACATTTACAGCCATGATTACGAGCGTATACATACACAAGCTACGGGTACACT
Organism: Strongylocentrotus purpuratus; assembly: GCF_000002235.5. Lineage (NCBI taxonomy): Eukaryota > Metazoa > Echinodermata > Echinoidea > Camarodonta > Strongylocentrotidae > Strongylocentrotus > Strongylocentrotus purpuratus. The sequence continues at coordinate 37,194,142 of NW_022145598.1, read as the reverse complement.
TTGGACATGTTCATGATATTTATACAAACCAGTTTGACCGACACAGGAGTCGTCTGATCTTACAAGAACTTTGATATTATGATAGACCTCAGAGCATCTTGAAAACAACCTATGTATTAGAGAAGAATTGGTGGTCATTGGATTAATACATTCACCTGTACAACTAAGACATCTTGCCTTATAGATAGTTTGTGGGATCCTGGTGGCATTATGGTCGGCTATGTACTCCCATGGACATAGACCAGCATTCTGTGGAGATCGTAGAGCACCAGGTTGTGAGAGTGGATCACGACATTGAAGCTCAGAGGCAGGTTGTTCGACGTCGGACTGGTAGTGGAGAACATTTCTTGGATGGAGTCCTACAGCGTCAGAATCAAGTCTTAAGAGAAGGTCACTATCCTCATAAGAAGTCAGGTATTCAGGTCTGGTAACAGGACAATGTTGACTACTTACTGGATTGCCCATAGTCATCTCAGTCAAACATAGTACAGCCACCATGGTGAGGAGAGTGAATAGCAGTGCCACCTGAATGCATGAAGATACAAAAACAATCCGTTACACAAAGCGGAAACAGCAATGTGTTAGAATATTTTCAAATAAAATAGTTTTACAAAGTAGATACTCATGAAAAATGTGTTCATAACTTTAAATCAAGTTTAAAGAGACAAAACTGAAGATGGAAGAAAAAAAAGATTCTTAGACCGATAGAAGTACAAAAGAGATATAATATAGAAATATGCAGAGAAACAGCCAAAGGGAATCGTTTGGGAATTTTAATAACAACTATAAAAAGAGAGTAAAAAGACTCCCCCCAAAACTCACAAAAGGAGATAAAGAGAGAGAGAGTGAGAGAAAAAAGAGAGAGAGAGAGAGAGAGAGAGAGAGAGAGAGAGGGAGAAAGAAAGAGAGAAGGGAGGGTAAGTCTATAACAATATTATAATATTGAAAGGGAAAGAGAAACAGAGAGAGAGAGGGAGAGAGAGAGAGAGAGAGAGAAAAAGAGAGAGATAAATTACAGTGAACATACCTTCATCGTTAGCGTAAGAGATCACCAAACATAAACTGGAACAAAGATCGTTTCTAGAGAATATATTTTGACGGCTATTGTAGTAGCGGTAGTATAAAAAAAAAGGATAGAGCTGAATACAGATCAGATCAATCAGTGTCAAGCTGTTCTTTTGAATGTCGTCTCTTTGTATTAAATTTGTCTTTTATAGTTTATTATAATGTTTATTCAGGTAAACTATGCATGAAGTGACCAGTTAAAGATAAAGATTCCCCCAAATACTCGGAATATTTACAAAAATTGATATCACGATCTGCATTACCGGTTGCCAAATCTAGCCCCAACTTAGATGAAAATTACATTCCTGTTATCAAGGTCTCTTCCTCTCCAGCTAGAGTCTCATCCAGAGTTCATCGTTACTCAGCCGATATGAGAAACCAGGATGTTTGCTCAGGTAAAAGATTATCATATTCAGTTTTAGTCAATCTTGATTTTAGTTTGAATATGACCAATAATTAAGAGTGGATGTAATCATCGTACGGTGGGTGATAGTTTTAGCAAAATAACAATTACATTACAATCATTATAATAATGAAAATGGTGGTGGTTATTTTACCTGACTACTAAGAAAGCATAAATGCCTGTGAGTAAGCAACCAGACGGCGATATCCAGGTGATTTAGCAAAAAGGCCAACATCATATATTTCTACAAGCATGTGCAGTTGCTTATGTTGTTTGAAATATAAATGGATAAATTTCCCCCAAATTCATGCACCATGTCCATTTCTACATGATGCGTGGTCATCCATCCCCATCACCCCTACATAAACTATTTACTTTTAATTTCTATATTTGAATTTAAAGATTACGTATATGTGAATGGAATTTATTGAAACTGTGAGGAACATAATAACTGCAAGGTACAATAACTGCATACAATGGATCGCAGAGGAAGAAGATTATTTAAATAGTTCCCCATGAAGCTAATATTCAAAAGGGAGACATGCTAGTTACGTACATAAGAATATGCAAACAAAAATAATTGTAGCCAGGGGGAAGGGAGGGGCAGGAGGGGAGGAGAATGGGGGAAGGAAGGGGTGTGAGCTGGTGCCCTCACTTTTTCGCAAGTCTAGAATAATGCACCTCTGGTGACAAAAATACTCTTCCTGTAAAGAAAAGAGCCCCTTCAAAGTGCCTAAAAGCCCCTCCCGTGATTCTCAAAGTGCCCCTCATAAGGCCAACTCTCCCTTGTTGTGTTCTTAGTTTAGTTCAAGAAAGCCTTTAGTATAGGTCTAGTAATGTTTTAATGTGCTTTATTCTATCGTTGCAGCTTCTCAACGTGTATAACCAATGTGTATAACCAATCCAAATGCGGATTTTCTATATGATTTTTGATGAATGCCTAATCCTTTGACCAAATGTCCTTTCCAAGTGAATTATTACTCATCCCACGGTAGAATAAGTACCCAAATGAGAATGTCTTTATATTATAACATCTATGTTGTACCCTTAAATCATACGCATTCATGAAAAATACATAATGCCTGATTCATAAACTGGCTGGCTAACATCAGTTTTGTGTGCTGTGTTCCATCAATGCAGTTTTTCTCTGCAATTTGATGCTTGCCCCTCCTAAGACAAAACACGTCCTTTAGAGCAGGCCTTCTCAACTGGCGGCGCGCGGTCAGTGGGAGTGGCGCGCGACTGTTGCAACAACAAAACAAAAAACAGAAAGAAAGAAAATATATATGTTAGAATTAAATACTCAGCTAAATCAAAAAGTTGCAGTTGAATTTGAGCCCAAAATGCCTGCTTAACAAACAGTGAGAAAGGGGAATTTATCGTTTTTTACCATTTTATACGATTCTAAACAATAAGGTCTGAACAACAAATAGCTTACGATGGGATACCAACTTTAACATTGCCAATCTCTGGAAATATCTTGTTTTTGTCTGTTTGATTTTCACTTTATTTTGACATTTCCCTAGTTTATTGCACACAAAAAACTACATATAAATATACCTCCAGTGTAATTGTACCCAGGAATTGTACTGTTTTTTCACATCAATATGAAATTAATATGATTGATTATATTGTGGAATGAAACGGTGTTAGAAATGCCCCATTTGGGCCTTTTGAAAGCCCTAATTCCGCCATCTTCAGAGGGCACCGACCCCTGCTACCCCCGTTAGGACTTCACCCCTGGACCCCACCCATTTTCGGCTCAGTTGCTACGCTCCCTCGCAGAACAGTCAACCATACAGGGTGGCACTTCAACTACAAATTCTTTTCGTTTTGGCACTTCTAATAAACTAGTTGAGAAGGCCTGCTTTAGAGTCTTGGTCTGTTCCTGACCCATATGATCTTTGTTTAACGGATAGACGGACCTACATCGTTATCCTTTCTTTTCCTTTGTTTGTTAGTTGAGGGGGGGGGGGTGTATTTAAAGTATTACTAATGTCTTCCCCCGAAGTATATAACACAAACCGAAAGAATCACGGAGCCAAATATATAGCTGTAATGTTTTGTTTTTATTTAATGACTTTTCTTCAAACACCCTTTTTGGAGCCTTATTCTATTAGTCCATCATTGTTGAATCTAGGTTTGAAGAAAGAGAAAAGGGTACATGAGGTATCAGTAGAGAGACTATGCTCACATCTACAGCTCAAAAACGGTTTATGCGACCATGTGATAACTGTAAGAGAAAAATGAATATTTAACCAATATAAGAAATAACTGGATTATGATAACAAAAGCATTATAGTAAGTAGCTATATTACAATGGTGTCTCACAAAGCCTATTATAATGACAACAGTAGATACACAGCACAGTTCAGACAGAATGGAAGACTTTATATTAATAACAAAATAAAGGTACGTGTCCTAATTGATTCTTACAAGGTTGTCAGATACTCTCTCTCTCTCTCTCTCTCTCTCTCTCTCTCTTTCTCTTTCTCTTTCTCTCTTTCTCTTTCTCTCTCTCTCTCTCTCCCTTAGCTTGCTTGTTTTATTAGTTCACAAATAGCTAGCTAGATTATTACCAGTCATTAATTTTTGTGCCCAAAACGTTAATAATATAAATAAAAAAACTAGGAAAAGAAAGAAGTCGACCGTTACCCTCACCCTAAGAAATGGTACTTTGCAGAACTATAATCAGACTCATAGGAAATCAATATTCTGATGTAATACGGTCAAATTTCAAGAAATAGGGGAGGTATTAAAGGGAAGTGTCTGAAAGAATTGGGAAATATCACCTACATCAAAATTATGCTTTGAAAATCGGCAGAGTGAATCGGAATGCGGACATATAAGGTAATTTTCCGCGCCTAAATTGGAATATTCCACGTCAAACCTGATTACGTGTACTATTGGGCTGAGGATTTTTTTTTTTTAAATGTCAGAAACCTTAAATATCTTCACAGAAGTTTTTTAAACATGGCATGCCCTCAACAATGCTTTTGAATGAAGAGAGATGTAATAGAAACGTACCTAAGTGATGACATGAAACTTTGTTGTTGTTGTTGTTGAAAATCGCGCCGCCCGACACCGACATTTCGCTCAACACCCCCCCCCCCCTCCTTGAGCAAAATAAAAATTGTAAATTTCTGGTCACAATTCTTTTTTTTTTGGGGGGGGGGGAGGGGGGAGCAAGGCCCGCTCGGCCCCCTGGATCCGCGCATTCTCCTTGCTATCCGAGCCATGATATGGGTGTAACCAGGTAGCCCATAAGTTAATTTTTAGGAATATTTCTCGCCAGTATATCAAAGAAATTGAGAACACCTTGTGCACATCAGGGCCCTGTATTACAAAGAGTTTATATCAATCGCAACTTATTTGTGATTGATATCAATCACAACTATGTACATAAGAGATGGGAGACTGCAAACTTGTGATTGATTTAGGGACTTGATATTGATTCGGATCAATATCAACTCTTTGTAAAACAGGGCACTGATCTACTATGCTATAGGGATCATTTATGCCAGTCCTAAATATAGTCCTAGGGGCGCCTATAGAGCTCCTAGTCAATCGGCGCGATTTTTCATTTGTTTCATTTTTTCATTTTTTTTTTTTTTTTTTTTTTTTTTTTGGGGGGGGGGGGGGGGGGGGGGGGGCGGGGAGGGTGGAAATGGAAAATTTGTTTTAATGCTCATTATTCCCCCCCCCCCCCCCCCCACACACACACTGATCGAAATATTGGTCGGCACGACTTTTAAATTCCGAGGAGGCAAAATGGAGAAGAAAACAAATTATTGCTCAGTATAATCGCGTTGAATTACTGAGCCATGTACTTATTGCCATTATAGCCTTAATCAGCGTAGTTCGATCTATATAAAGCATTAGTTATTATCGATAATTTATATTTGGAATGAGCAATAATCGCTTATTTTTTCTTCAAAAATAGTATTTCAGTAAAGGGAGAAATTATCATCATCGGCCGGTTTTAGGGAGAGATGGGATTCTTTGTTATGAAAGTCTCAGTCACACCGTGCTCATAAAGCTTGGTTGGTTGACTGAATACAGAGCTCACTCAGGGAATGCATGCGGACAGGCGATTTTAACTCTTGCACTTAACAATTACCCGAAGATGAAAAGAACAGAGATGGGCAATCTGTTGCTATACAGTAGTCATGACAACAAGTTTGATTTATCACCCATTATATCCCTTTTAACCTCTTTCGAAACTGCTAGATTATGCATGGTCGGTCATGAATGTGTTCAATGTGATACAAAGACCTCTATACACGCATTAAGAAATCATATCATCTTAATCATAATAGGATATAGGGATATTTCTCAAATTTTCCCGTGTTTCGTGCCTTTGGTTTTATTTAGAAGCAATTTAAGTTAGGGCTTAACACGAAGCGGATAGACATTAAGAAATCGAATGAAAGCATGGAGAAAACTATAGAGAACAGTACAGGAGTTGACGTAAAATGATAATAAACAGAAGAGAGAGAGAGAGAGAGAGAGAGAGAGAGAGGAGAGACAAAATCTAGGAAGATAATGATGTGGACAAAACATGGAAAATAATCTCCTTTACGGAAGTCCCCTCAAACCCCCGGCCCAAACCCGACACACCTTTTTAACTGACCATCTACCTATTCATAAAACCAGGGGAAGGGGGGGGGGGGGGGTACTCACAGAGACATAAGGGGTGTGCCGCTTTTGGTCACTTTTTCACACAAAATCCCTAAACATGAGTCCCATTTTTAACAAAAATATCCCTAAACATGGGTCTGCTTTTTCAAAATTTCCAAAAATGTTGAAACCCGAAAATTGTGAAAATGAGCTTTACTTCGGGAAAAATCCCCCAAAATGATCCTTACAAATGGGTAGGGGTTTTATGGCTTGAGCGGCACACCCCGTCATAATCTGGGTATAACTCTCCATATAACAGGAAGAAGAAGATACGGAAAACTTTAAAAAGGAGTAGAATTAAGAGGCCGAACAGGTATTGTAAGCCTACACTTCAAATATATTGTATGAAAGGCAATAAACCAACGAATGAAACTAACCTAAAAATAAACTGAATGCATTTACGCTCTACCAGGCTCGAGAAATTAGGAAAGATAGTGACGTGAACAAAACCATGGACATTTTTCGCCTTTACGGAAGTTTCCTCAAACCATCAAACCCACCACCTTCTTAACTGACCATCTAAACCTATTCATAAACCAGGAACAAGTAGACTGAAACGGATATGATCACATTGTCTCTTTGATTCGGTTCACTAAACTTTCCTATCTTTTTTTAGTTGCAGCAGCTTTGGAAAGGGTGTTAAACATCTAAAAATATCAAGGAGTTTCCTTTCTGTTTCATGAAAAAAGTGAAGGGATGATTGGGGGTTTTCATTAAATTGAACAAGATGGGGTATAAACTTAAGAAATATTCTAAAAATACAAATCCAAATTATCTTTATGAATCGGTATGTTGAACTTTTGATCCAACATTGTATATAAATGATTTCCAGTCAATCTTTCTCAACAGTCACTTGATGTTTACACACGATCTTACCTTCAAGAAGTTTGCTAGAGAATTGTGCACGCTAGACACTTCACCAAGGGATACATTCGAGACATACAGCATTCTTCTAGACTGAACATCATACCATACTGAATTTTAATTTTCTGCAGGCTGATATCTACGTTCAAAGATCGCTAATCATGAAGGTATGTTTAAATTGTTCATCTAAGAAATTTTTGAGAAAGATGGAAATTTATGAAAATGTTAGTACAAAACACGACAGTAGACAACTACCAGCATGAGCATTCGAGTTCAATTTCGCCAGGGAGCTTACGTAGTTTGCATTGCTCGAATATCAACTTCCTAAACATGAATATGTTGCGAGTGGCGGGTACCCGAATATGTTTTTTTTTTTTTTAAGTATTCAGTTTTATAGATATGGTTGATACTTTGGTTACAGCCTTTCTCTCCTCTGTGACAAACTTTGTTTAGGCCGACGGAGGCTTAACTAGATGATATATTAATACTAATACTAATAATACTAATAATGATAATAATAATGATACTGATAAATAACAAAATTATTAAATTTCATTATTAGAAGTCACTTCTTTATCAGACAAATAGACAACCGAATAAAATCATTAAAGTGTTCTGGTTATATCAAGACTCATTCTCTGTTTCTTTTTACATCTAGCTGGAACTCATGATGACTGTATTGTGTTTGACTGCGATGAGTATTAGCAATCCAGTAAGTAGTCAACATTGTCCTGTTAGCAGAACTGAATACCTGCCTTCTTATGAGGATAGTGACCTTCTCTTAAGAACTGATTCTGACGCTGTAGGAGTCCATCCAAGAAATGTCCTCCACTACCAATCCGACGTCGAACAACCAGCCTCTGAGCTTCAATGTCGTGATCCACTCTCTCAACCTGGTGCTCTACGATCACCACAGAATGCTGGTCTATGTCCATGGGAGTACATAGCCGACCATAATGCCACCAGGATCCCACAAACTATCTATAAGGCAAGATGTCTTAGTTGTACAGGTGAATGTATTAATCCAATGACCGACAGTTCTTCGACAATACATAGGTTATTTTCAAGATGCTCTGAGGTCTATCATAATATCAAAGTTCTTGTAAGATCGGCTAACTCCTGTATTGGTCAAACTGGTTTACTTCAATATGAAGAGCATGTCTTGAGTATACCCGTAGCTTGTGTATGTACGCGGTTTGGTTTCTTGTGATTTATCTTTACAGCCCTTTTTCTACACTGGACAGTATTCTGAAACTAATTCCTTTTATCCACTGGACAGTATTCTGAAACTAATTCCATTTTTCCACAGGACAGTATTGTGAAACTTTATTCTTAAATGTACTGATCAGTATTGTTAAACGCTAGCTCAAAAACCAGTATTTCTACATTATTTCAAATGTTGATAAGTGCTAAAAGATAATATGCGTAACGATATACTTATGTTTAGTGTTCATTGTTGATTCATCTTCATATTTCAAGACTGTCATAAATTGAATATATATTGTGAGACTCTGTATCATGTACATTTTTGTTTACATGAATACATATGTATATGTAACTTTCGTTTTAGAAAGATGAGTTGTTGAATACTGAAATCCAAACTAGGTATGTCTGGTATAACAAAATAATCACTCTGCTACTCAAATTATATCATAAAGAACGAATGTTGTTCATCGTATTAAAATGATACTTACTCGCTTAAAGTCGACGCGACTGAAATCAGTTCCATCTCAGTATTTGTTTTCCCCTAATCGATTGTCAGGGGGGGGGGGGGGGGGGGAGGGAAAAAGAAAGAAGAGAAAGGAAGAGATGAAAGTGGGAGAAATAGAGCAGATAACAGGAAGCAGTGGAATGAAACATGAAAGCAAGATGCTTTCCTCTCACACGTTTACTCTTAATTCAATAGGACTTGTATTTCTGTATTTTCTGTTCGCTGAAAAGTGGGATTAATGTTAGAGATGGACTGATGATGTCGTATATTAAGCTCTTGTATTGTACTCACTGTGTGAGGTATAAACACCGCTTCTACTTCTTATGTTAAATATAATGTTGTATTTAATCTTTTAATTCATAATAATAAAAAGCTTTTGTATTTTTATATAATAATAATAATAATAATAATAATAATAATAATAATAATAATAATAATAATAATAATAATAATAATAATAATAATAATAATAATAATAATAATAATAATAATAATAATAATAATAATAATAATAATAATAATAATAATAATAATAATAATAATAATAATAATAATAATAATAATAATAATAATAATAGTGTAAACTTATAGAGCGCACACACCGTCCAGGGACGCTCATGGCGCTAGCTCAACAACAGTTCTCTTTGATACAAGTAAAGTAAATAATTTTGCAATATTTTTTGCAATATTTTGTTATAACCTATTTCAATCCTCAGCTCTGCCTGATGAATAATAAGTTATTTTCGTTAATCAAACTACAGTTCAATCATTTTAAAGTGACAAAATTTACATAATTCATATGGGAATGAATGCGACTGCATACATATGTATTTTTAATTAATTTCAATTAACCTGAATTGAATAGTTCATTCTTGCGTTTTGCTTTGACTTATATTGTTAGATAAGACTGGAAAAATGTGTACCATCAATAATTGGGTAATAATTAGAGAGAGGGACGCCCTCATCGCTTAATCGGCGCAGTCTTGTTTATACACCTTTTTACTGAATGATTGGTTTTGTTCTGTTTTGTTTTTCACACTTCAAAATAGCGAAGTAATATTCGAGAGAATTTAGAAATCTCATGAATGGTTTCGTATTCAATCTTGCGTTCATTAGGGCGAAATGTATTTACATGAAGTTATACAAAAGTTTGACTATGCTAATGTTGTAATGTTTAAATGTTTTGGTTTTGAAACTGGTAGACGGAGCTCATTATGTTACAGATGAATATTAGTTTGATTAACTATTAACGTCATAGTAGCTCAGAGCTCCATTTTTAAAGGTATTGTGAATGTGAATTCTTTCACATAAAGTTTGATTCTAAAAATATTAGTGTCTGTTCTGGTAAATAAATGTATTCTGCTTAGGCCTATTCGTTTTTATTGAAGAAAAACAATTACAAAAGTTTTTTTTAAATTTGTCTTTCTGCGAATAAACTGTGCACCCGCTTCTCAACTTTACTAAACCGATCTATTATTCGTTTTATTGAGTCACTCAGATGAATTTCTTTACTACTACTATCACCTCCATTGGGGTTACTTCAAACAATGTTGTTTCTTATCGTTGTGTAGTCGTGACGTTACGGAGAAGGGAACAAGAGGGAGCCACGCCCTCCCCTAATCGAAAAGAAAAGAAGAGATGAAAGTGAGAGAAAGAGAACAGATAACAGGAAGCAGTGGAATGAAACATGAAAGCAAGATGCTTTCCTCTCACACGTATAACTCTTAATCCAATAGGACTTGTATCTCTGTATTTTCTGTTCACTGAAAAGTGGGATTAATGTTTGAGATGCCCTGTTGAGATGGACTGATGATGTCGTGTATTAAGCTCTTGTAGTGTACTCACTGTGTGAGGTAACATCGCTTCTACTTCTTATGTTAACTATAATGTTGTATTTCATCTTTCAATCCATAATAATCCTATTTTTACAAGACTTACTGAATGATTGGTTTTGTTCTGTTTTGTTTTTCACACTTCAAAATAGCAAAGTAATATTCGTGAGAATTGAGAAATCTCACGAGTGATTTCGAATTCAATAGGCTTATTAGGGTGAAATGTATCTACACGAAGTTATGAAAATGTTTGACTTTATGCAAATGTTGTAATATTAATTTGTTTTGGTATCAAACTAATAGGCGGAGCTTGTTATGTTATAGATAAATATTATATAGTTTCGTTTTAACTATTAACGTCATAGTAGCTCAGAGCTCCAGTTAAAAATAATATATTTTTAAAGGTATTATGAATGTTAATTATTTAAAGTTTGATTCTAAAAATATTAGTATCTGTTTTGGTAGATAACTTTATGCTGTTTATTCGTTTAAATTGAAAGAAAAAAAAGTGTTAAAAAGATTTGTCTTTTCGAAAATAAACTGTAGACCCGCTTCTCAATTCTATTAAACCGATCCATTATTCGTATTATTGAGTCACTCAGATGTATTTCTCTACCACTAAAACTACTACCACCAGTAACATCACCCACGCTTCAGTTATTACTACCATCACCATAACAGACACAACTATGAATATTCAAATCATTTTTATATTTCCATGTTTGTTCAAGATTCGCCCTTCTCTAGCTGTGCTCCTCATCACCCCCTTCTGTCCCACCCCTCCCCTCTTTCTTGTCTGAACACTCTTACTCCCTTCCTACATTTAAAGAGATACAGAAGACACGATATCAAACCAAAAACTTTCTTCAAGTACATCTCACTACTGATAAAAAAAACTGATCAAAAGCATATTATGAATGCCAAATGGCTTTTTATTGATGGCAAAACATGAGGATTTCATCTCATTTTACACAGAGGCACATGACAGAGCTTAGCTAGATATCGAAAAATAAGTCATCAAATTTCTAACACAGAATTTGTATTTTGTTTGTTGTTTATTTTCAAACCAGACTAAACAACCACGATTAGATTTTTATCATTCCTTATTATATTCAACAAGATTATTAGAAAAATGCATCAAAGTTTCTAAAAATTAATGCATTGTCTGTAGAATTGGTGGTTCAATATACTCATAGGAAATATTATATTCTCAGTGAAAATGGACCAACTTACAATGATTAAAAAACGAAAGGCCCACAAAGAGAAAACCAAAGTACTATCATATGTTACATACTATTTAACAACGTAAATTTTCAGTATAAAAGTACTATCATATATATATATACATGTATAGACATTGTGATATCACTAATAGCAGCTCATACATGTATTACTTGAAAGGAGAATCAATCAACCCCCATAACAAACAACAAAATGTAATAATACATGTAATAATATCTACACGACTAGTACATCCATTCCTCAACTACATATACAGTCAAACCCGTCTGCAGCGACCGCCAAAGGGTAACACAAAAAGTGGCCTGTGTAGACAGGTGGTCTTTGTACACAGGTTCCTTTAGTACATGATTCAATGAGAAACAATTTTCAAGGGAAACGACAAGTGTGGCCTTTGTAGACAGGTGGTCACTAAAGCAGGTTTGACTGTATATCATATATTAAATTAGAAAGTAGAAATGGAAAGCAAGTGTACATAAGCGAGCTGTTAACTTGTGTGTGTGTGGGTGTGTGTACAAGGGTGCATCCATTGTTCATCTACCCTTAGACTTTCACTTGAGGCATCTATCTGCAGAAATATTAGTTGAAGCTGATATCAGTATACCAGCAAAGAAGTTGATAGAACCTACATCAAAGTTTAATACATACAAAGCTAAATATATCTGTGATTGGCCCTCTTACATTATTATTTGCAGAAAATATTCCATGATAACGGAAATGTATATTGATTCATTTAACTCATAAAGTAATGCTGTTTTTTTTCCAATTCTTCGTACTGATTAATAATAATGATACTATTTACAATGATATTGAGTTAGGGTTAAGCCTATATAACCCCTTACAAAGTATAAGTTGTACAATCCATCACAGTATATGGTAAATAGAATGCTTTCACTGCATAAGGCTTTTAGCAGTTATCATACACATAGATGTAATCCTAGACCTAAGGGGTTCATAAGAAATTACTGTGTCAATATTTTCTCTAAAAGCAATTACTTGTTGAGCTACATCTACATGTTAACTCAACATTATGTTTGGTATCAACTTAAATTGTGCCGGTTATGAAAGAAAATCAAATTAAAATCTTACATTATATAATCTATTATTTGCATTTTGTCATATGGAAATTATAGTTCATTGCATAAATTGATAAAATTGATCAAACTAGGATTTAGTTTTAAAATTCATGTACTCTGAGAATACAAAATGTATATCTGTACATAGTTGCACATGCTTAATACTAAGCAATTGCTGAAAGTATATCATAATAATATTCTTTTACTTATGAAATTATAAAAATAAGCAATGATTAAACATTAACATACTCACTAAAGATCCGTTCTTTTCATTCACCTCGTATACATCTCTGACAAATATCTCACTCATACAAAAGTTAATTGCACTAGTTTAGTAAATCTATCTTGAGTTCTGTTTATAAGTCTTGCAGAGTAGTATAAACTTAACACAAATACTTTTGCAAATTGACCTGATCTTGAATGAAAACTAAAATGTTCTCACCATTAATGTTTATGATTGTGTCATAATCAAAAATCAATACAATATTATGTTGGTGAAGTTTAATGTATATACATCATTCAGTAAATTTCCAGAATTTTGTCAGTATTTAACAGTGTATTTAATCGTGTTGAGAACATTCTACTTAATAAATAATCAGCTGTTTGGAATAACAGCTGACAGCTTCTCTTGAAATACAGTAATGATTCTCAGAACTATATATCCTAGATTCCTGTTATCAATCCTCCCACATGCATGAACACGAATGATAACTGTACAATGGTGTACTCCATTCTAAATCTCAGGGACGGAATGATCCATAGAGCTCTTTACCAAAGATGACGCCATGCTAGAGAGAAAGAAAGAAAGAAAGAAAAAGAGAATTACTATCTATCTTATCATGTCATAAAACATTGTTTCACTCAAGTGGAGACTATACATCAAGTTTGATCAAAAATTACTGCACAACTTTGATAAACAACAATTACCTCACTGGACCGCATTTGTCATGATATTAAGTCCAAATATTAATTTCATATGCTCAAAACTCACTAATGACACGATTAGTACATACAGGCAAACTGAGTTCTTTCCTGTCTAATCAGGCACATAATTACTGATTTGTACTGGTGACAAGCCAGTATGCCTAATTTATAAAGCTTATTATGAGACTTTATGCGAGCCAAGATATTCCCTTGCTTACTGACAATACTGTGTAGTCCTAACTTCTCAGATTATTGTCTAATAGCTAGCAATGGTATACTAATTCTAAGGATTTCTTTAAAAGTCAGTAAAAGTTAGAGTATAGTATAGAGTGCTTCTGACTTGAGAAATAATTCAAATAATGGACAAAAATGGGCACTTTATGATAATACTGATTCATGATAGAGAAAGTTATGGTAGAAAAAAGATCTTGAAACAAACACAACTTCTCGAGATTGAACCTGATGTTAGATGTAAACCTCAATTCAGTTAAGGAAGTGGATGGAATTATTCATGAAATATCATGATGAAAACAAAAAGCCTATAATCACATAAGATCTTTGACCTTCGACCTACCTACCGGTACTCAATAACCAATCAAATTGTCTTCATACGGTGATACATATTGTCACCAAGTTTGAAATTCATATCTGCAGTAGTTCTTGAGATATCGCAACAACAAGGCTATTACCTGTAATTTTAGAGATTGACCCCTATGACCTTTGACCTACATATCCCACAATCTAATCAGATTGTCTTCCTAAGGTAATAAGCATTGTCGTCAAGTCTGAAGTTCATGGGTGCAATTATGAATCATGTAAGTGAATAACCCCCATCTCATATCCAATATTACATGTAATATCTATTGACCTAGTATCAGACTGACATACTGTAAATGGATTAACAAACAGACATTCCATCTAAAGAAAGAGCTGACTTACCTCTTCATCATATGATCAAAGAAAAAGTTGGGCATGATAGTTAGAGTAATAGAACGTCCACATCCATCTAAGATCTGAGAAATATCTTTGTCCTGAAGAGAGAGGAAAGGAAAATGGAAATAATTTAAAAATAGAATAAATCAATAGTTAGCAGTATAAAATACAGTACAGAATTAATGGTAGTAGTCTAAATTACTCTGCTGCAAACTGACCAATTCATTACCCGTAACAATTAATAGGATTATATTTCTCATTGTAAAATGATTTGTTAGGGCTCATTTAGTACATTTAATACATATCAAGTAGGCCGGAGTGATTACCTTTTTTTTGCTAAACGTTTAACCGTTAACTTTATATGGCGGTTTTGTTTAACCGCTATGAAAATACACGTATTTGTACAGAACCTCACAGTCACAGTCCAATTGTAGTATGTACCCCACGCCTGCTGAAGTTTAACAGTATACCGGCTATGCAGACGTGGGGAAATTTGTTTACAGCTGTGGCATTTTGTTTACTAATAAGTCTGCATGTGCGCCACTAGTTATCGTGAGTCTAGTCGTCTAGTCTAGTACAGGAAGTGTGAGCATGCGCTGCATATCATGTAGCGTGCACATCAAATCTGCATCCGAGGTGTACTACAGCAAACGCTGGTAAAATCTGATTACTAGAAAGTAAATTACGTGTTCTGTATTACCTAGCTTTATTAAATTTTCAAGTAACATGCAATGGAAGTAATTGAAAATCAGATGCTCCCCTGTAAGTATAAAACTTCTGAAAAATGTGGTTCGCTGAGCTAGCTGCTACTACGTTTTCGGGGGCTGAGCATGGTGGGCTAGAGCTCATTATCATCACCAGTGCACTTTCACTACCATAACAGTCGGTTAAATGGTGTGACTCAGGCTTAGTATCAAGTAAGTTTTTTGTCAGATTTGTGAACATTTAGTGCCGGCCATGTGAAAGTTTCTGAAACAAGAAGTGTTAATTCTCCCAGACCGGGCGCAAAAAATAAAAAAAAGACCTGCATCTGAAACTCATTTTTTTCTGGGCGCCAAAAGTCAGGGACCATTGGGTAAAAATTGCCCGGCCCCCGCTTATGAAAGGCTTGGCAGTAGTACTTAGTAGAAATACAGTTGTAGAAGTGATAAGTAGTAGTATAGCAGCAGTAGTAGTAGAAGTAATTAGTTGTGGTATTGCTAGCTTGGTTGGGAAAGAAAACCTGTGTGTCAAGGATAGTACCACAATCCTTTCTATTCCGAGGAAGTTATATTATAGAAGGGTTTTATTGAACAAATTCCATCGTTGCGGTCTTACAACTGAATTGCCATTGGAATACAATTGAAAAGTACATGTATTTACAAGTTAAAAGTACAATAGTCTTAGGGCTATGACATAATATATATAAAAATATCATGTTAAAACTCTGTATCAAAATTCAATGAGTATGGAAAGAATGAAGGGATGCATGAAGAATAGGAGCAAGGAGGAAGAATCAGGTAAGTAAGAGGAATGTATCAAGAAAGATGAGGTGAAAAACATGTGTAATGAGCCTTCTATTAATTAGTGCAACAGACCTAATCAATAAATAATCTTTTCTTATCATAAATATATGTTGCCAACTGCATAGAATATGAATATAATAGCCATACCTTGAGTCCGATGACGTTTTGTCCATTGATCTCTAGGATAGCATGGTCAATCAAGAGACCATTCCTTGCTGCCGATGTATCTTTAGCTATCTTAGTGACCTTGCCATTCTTAAAGACAAAACCAACATATCCAGCACTGTCCTTCTGTAATGTGATGGTTCTCTCAAAAGGTCTATTGAATCAAAGAAAAGCATTTCAAACAGTCTATGAAATCAGGTGCAGATGAATTCAATTCAATTCAATTCATATTTATTTCATTTCCAACAGAAAGATAAACAAATGTATTACATTTTGTTCATACATAATTAATTTTTTCTAGTAACTATACATTACACTTTGCACGTAATAAAATTATTACAAGAAATTCTTAATTTCGGAGGAGATGAAGTCATTGAGATGCCTGACACACCCACTAAGAAGGCCACACATTAAAACCTCACACAACTGGGAAGGAGCTGGGGGAGGGAGGGTGGGGGGCATCTCTGTTTCTCTTTCTGCAGGAGCAGAAGCTGCACATTATTGAATAAAGAGAACATGTCCAACAGATATTATAATAAGGGCCATAAAGCTTAATAATGATTTGTTTGTGTACTTTTTTTTACATCTTAGAAGCAGGGGAAAAAATACATGGGGGCTCGGGCAAATTAGCCCCCGAAATGCCCAAAAGAGCCCTCAAATTTTGCATAGAGTTCAATGCAAAACAAATTAAAGAGTGTTATTTTCATGCAAGCAAGCTTGAAAAGTAGCCCCTGAAATTGTTAAAGTAATTTTTTCTCTGCTTAGAAGACAAGTCAGAAGAGAGTCTGAAAGGAGAATGTTGATTTGAAGCTGGGTGAATGAGATGACTTAAGCTGAAGGTTTGTGAACAAATTTCCTAGCTTCTATTACACAGGTTAGGATAGGGTTAAAGATACAGTTGAGGTCTGGTCATGCAATGATTGCATTGTGAAAGAAACGGTGTGGAATCAATCAGAAGAAAAGTTGGTTATGTAGCATATAAGCATTGATGTGTACTGCAGGGTTCTGGAGTCATCAAAATGATAAGAAATTTGGCCCAGTCTTGGTAGAAGTAACAAGCACTGCACAAACATGTGGCATAAAAATGAGGGCCACATTTTAAAGCTGTAACATGTCATAATTAGAATACCAGTATGAAGGCATTTGATGAGCCATGCTTTTCAGGGCACATTTTTTCTCTGATGCTCTTCCACACTTTCATTATAACAATGAAAATGCTCACAAATTATTTTTCACCTCTCCCCAGAACGCAACCTTCTCTTTAAAACACTGACACACTGTCAGCCACCAAGTGTTCCATTCTGACCACAGGAGATTGGTGAATAATCACTAAATAGTTTGTATCATAAATAACATTCTGAAATAAAATTAAGTAAATGCTCACAAATTAACTTAAACAGTGTGCAGCTCTAAATAATTTTAAGCATTATCTAAAACTTCACCTGATGCAGAAAATTTGAATTTTACAAAAGCAATTTTGTTTAAAATGTGTTATTACCATTGTATTATTCTATTTCTTTGACCCTTTTTTGTTTTTTGTATGTTCATTTTTAGGATCATCTACCTATAATTTGTTGTAACTTTTTTGATCATCCAACCACTTCGTAATTTCCTTTAGTGTATTTTTCATTTGATTGGTTTTTCTATGTTTGCAAGAAATATTTTATTGTATTCTTTGCCTTTGTATGTTTTTATGAAAGTGGTGAATAAATTCAATTCAATGCAATTCAAATTGAGAAGTGATTATATACC
Organism: Strongylocentrotus purpuratus; assembly: GCF_000002235.5. Classification (NCBI taxonomy): domain Eukaryota; kingdom Metazoa; phylum Echinodermata; class Echinoidea; order Camarodonta; family Strongylocentrotidae; genus Strongylocentrotus; species Strongylocentrotus purpuratus. The sequence continues at coordinate 37,175,993 of NW_022145598.1, read as the reverse complement.
TGTCTCGGATGGCAAGTGTGATGCTGCCAGGGCTAGCCTTCTTCAAGACTCCCATAGCTTTATCTTTGCTGTAACCTGCTACATTTTCTCCATTGATCTGAAGGATTTGATCTCCAAATCTTAAGCCTCCCATAGCACCTGGTGAGTCCTTCATGACAAATGTGATGAAAATACCCTGCATAAAAAAACAAAAGGATAATACCGGTAATCAAATCATTTAAATGAGGCAGCTTATAGGAAGAAAAAAAATGCCTTCTATGTAACACAAGGTTAATTTTGTTGCTTTATGGAAGTTAGCATACAAAGAGATGATTAAAGTTTGAGCATTATTCATGATAAATAAATTTCACAATGAATAATTTATTCAAGCATGACAGTTAACTACCTTAAATAAAAGAAAATCACTCAACAAAAATAAAAGAAAGAAAGAAAGAAAAAAAAAGATGAAAAAGACTGCATCTCTAATATGCCTCAGCCAAATGTTAATTCATTGATCAATGATCCTGTAACCTTAAACATCTGACCTCATGGACCCAAATTCTATCACTTTATATATGTATATTTTACATACTTGAGCCCAGTCTGGTCAACAAGGGTTCAGCTTTTCTTCAATTATCAGAGTAATGAAATATTTTCTAGTATTTTTAAACACTTTAACGACCCCGTGATCTTTGACCTCTTCCACCAAAAATCTAATCAACTCAGACACACTCCATCCAAGTTTGGTTAAAATCTAATCAACTCAGACATACTCCATCCAAGTTTGGTTAAAATCTAATCAACTCAGACATACTCCATCCAAGTTTGGTTAAAATCTAATCAACTCAGACATACTCCATCCAAGTTTGGTTAAAATCTAATCAACTCAGACATACTCCATCCAAGTTTGGTTAAAATCTAATCAACTCAGACATACTCCATCCAAGTTTGGTTAAAATCTAATCAACTCAGACATACTCCATCCAAGTTTGGTTAAAATCTAATCAACTCAGACATACTCCATCCAAGTTTGGTTAAAATCTAATCAACTCAGACATACTCCATCCAAGTTTGGTTAAAATCCATTCAGTGGTTCTCAAGTCATCGTCGTAACAAAGATGAAAGGACAACCCAAGATCATATTGCCTCTGGCGCCATCTTCGGTAGTGGATGCATAACAGAAAGTTACCTACCAAAGCAAAATAATGGAAACCATTCTACAGTAATGAATGGCAAAGGGGGCTAAAGTAGAACTATGATGAAATCAGTCCTTGTGTCTCTTATTTTAAGATACAGAAATGTAAAACACACTACACTTCTACAGTATGTCATTATATTTTTCTGGGGCAGTTTACAACATCCTATACATGTACATGTATTTACCTTACTGACATCTCGAACCCTCAGACCAATCTTGCCTTTAGCATCCTTACACACCACCACCTCTCTCACTCCTTGCTTTATCTCCGATCTTGCCACTCCCAAGTTTTGAGTTCCTGTTACCGGGGCAACCGTATTGTTCTGTGATTGGACAGCAACAGTACCAGCTGGCCTTGGAACCACAGCCTGCTGTGAGGGGGAAACAAGTTTAAAGGTACATATCAATCATAGGTCTTTCATTCAGTATTGGTCATTAAAGGCATCGTTTAACAATGTTAAATCTGAGATGCACGGCCCTACGTGTTATCAGTGTCTGTGATATGGTGTAATATTGAAGCCCTAAAAAAAATGCACTTCAAAATGACCAAGAAGTGCCTCAAAAAAGTAAAAAAATCTTTGAATGACCGGTTTTTATCATACTCATTTTTCCCAATAGACTGTAGTGTTACATGTATGTGCCAAACGGTTTTGAAAATTTGTGATTCCAATCATAAATATCTTGATAATCAGACAGGCGATCGGCTTGTAAAAGTCATGGGCTTCCTGACTGACCTAAAGGTTCATAATTATCATTGCAGCATGCACTAAATCCAGGATTTTGTTTCAGAATCTGAGACAAAGTTACCAGATCCCTTTAAGTGCAATGGGATGTTTATGTTCATGTTTGGTTCAATTATCATCTCTCCATACATTTTCTATGTGAGTCATAAAATCATCATGTTTTTATTTAAATGAACAAAACACATTAGGGTTGGTTACATGGTCATGCATTCCTTAAATGTTATACCGGTACTTAAATAAATTCAACATGTAACCTCTTTACAACAATTTGCATCCTTCTTTGCATATATGTCTATACCATGTCTGGCAATATTTCCTGGAGAAAAAAAAAAAAAATTGAATTTTGTTGTTAATACATTGTGTGTACATGTACATGTACATTGATTTGGATGTATATTGTTACTATAAATTCCTTCCTCATAAAAATGTTATCAGTTTTGGCCAATGTTTGCAAGCATCATAGAAAATTAAAACCCCTTATTACCAGAAAACACGTTCAAAGGTTTCAAAATCCAAGGAATTAACATGGTCAGACCGAGGGTGAATATATAAGGCATGGCTTTGACCTTTTCTCTGCATGCACATGTATGTACCCTGTACAAGGGCGTACATGTGCACAGCCAAGATTAATTATCATGTGATGTATACTGAAAGTAATAACACCATTGTATTTACACAGACAAACTAACATGGACTTTATTCTTCACAATCTGCAGATACTGTACTACTAACAATGACATCATAGCTATATATTGATATGATGTCATGGTCACAAGGTCTTTGTATGCTTCTACACTGTAGTTTAATTCAGTACATGTACATTGTGTACTTCAAGCTACCGGTATCTGTTTACTTTACCAGTATGTGACTCTGTCTCACCACAAAATAAATAATTTAGATTAATTTTCCTATGCAAAAGGACCAATAACAAAAACAAAAGATAAACCTCCCACATTTTAAAACAGTATAACCCTTAACTATCAGTTCTCATGAAAAGTATTAAAAAAAGCCCCAGATGTACTTTTGTAAAATACTCCTTTGACTTTAATACAACTGTCCTCTTACCCTTAAGATTTCATAGAGAATATTTCAGGAAAATGAGTACTCAAAGAATATCTGTAGCATAACAATGATGAGAACTACATGATAATTTCTATCATAATATCCCGCATCAAAAATATATTGGTTTTTGATTAGTTGAGAGCTTGTCACATGACCAGAAATATTTCAACTATTTTAAGGTTGCTCTGAAAAAGTACTATTTGGGAGTACCATTTGGGAGTAGAAGTACTTTTTGGGATTTGAAATTTCTTTTTTAATTTTTTAAAAATTTAATTTATCAAATTTTTTCAAAGCTTAATTTAATAAAAAAAAAAAAATCTTTTTTCATTTCTTGAATAAAAATTGTATTTTTCTAAATTCTAATTTTTTTTTCCTCCAAAAAATTCTAATTTTTTAATTATTATTTTTTTTTTTTGATGCAGGATATAAAACAAATATACCATGCCTTCTTTTCGAGGTACTGGTTAAAACTACAGGCCTCGGTGACTCCAATAGTACAATTTGCTTTGGGGCTGTGCCCCTCAGCATCTTGCGCATAGTTTTGTCCAGAACCTCTCAAGACAGTGTATATTTGTATACTATACCCCTTATGAAAACAATCATTTCGACTTTTCTGATGATCGAGCTATGTAGATCCTTCAGATATGTTTACCATATTTTCATCCATGGCAGAGAGTACTTACTGATTGTTGAGCATATGCCTGCATCTCAGCTGGCGGGAGACCCATCCACTCCTCCAGGGAGGGATATAGAGAGCTTGTTGTCATGACAACGGTAGAACCAGGTGGAGCAGCAGCGATAGCATGGGCTGCAGCCTGGGCTTGTTGATTGAAGTTATCCTGGGCCTGTAAATAAATGTACCAAGAAATAGGTAGGCATATGATTGAAGTTATCCTGGGCCTGTAAATACATGTAGGTACCAAGAAATAGGTAGGCATATGATTGAAGTTATCCTGGGCCTGTAAATACATGTACCAAGAAATAGGTAGGCATATGATGTATAATTCAAAGCACAGCTTTTGATAGAAGAAAGCATGGATAACTCTTTTATTTGTGCTTCACTGGCTTTTATTTCCTCTAACGCCATTGTAGCATACATACAGGTACATGTATGCTCGACCTCATCACGGGAAATCAATCATCAGCTTCTACAGACGAGAGTCGTCTTAAGTTATGAACAAAATGTCTAGTTGATTGATGATTGAATTTTTTTTTTTGTATTTCATTTCTGGAACCAGAACTTAAGATTTCCTTGAGGGTACTGTACATGTATTTAATTTTGCTGATAAGTTATTTATCAAAATACACTGGTTCTTCTTCTTTCAAATAACCCCAAAGATTTGTTGGGGTATAGAGATTTCTAGTTGATCTTACCTGAGCCATCTTGTCCACTTTCATATCTTCTAATGAAGGATAGAGAGACATGATGATTGAGATAGTTTCCTTCGGAGTGTGAATTCAGTAATCTATGAACCAAAACATAAATACAAACGATTGAACATCAAGTCACACATTTGGGTGGGCCGGGGAAAGGAGGGGTATTAAAGCAAAATGAAACTGGTTATATTATAGCCTGAATTCTGTACTACATGTAGACATCCCATTTAAATTCCAAAACCTGAGCATTCGTCAGTTAGCTGTGTTGTAACTACATGTACATGTATACATGTACTTGACTCAGCATTTACTTTTAAGAATTCATTACACAATAGCACGAGTAGTTCCATTGAAAAGTCTACAAACATATAATATGCCACCAGAAGATTACAGGGTTTGCAACCGCTAACAACATTTCTTTTGCTACATGTACTAACATTATCTCAAGGACTTTGTCGAGTACAAGAGGATAATAATGCAACTTATATTTTTGTTTTAAAACTGCACTATACAGTACATGTACGTTTTGACAATTTCTTCAAAATGTTCTACTGCTTAGAGCCTATGTTTTTACTTGTTATGATTCTTTCATCATTACAGAGCTCAATGAATTGATAACTTTCTTCCTGTTTTTCCAGACAATATTTGTTATCTAGCATTTTACCCACTAAATATAATAAGAGTGTTTTTTAGACATGATATATTATTGAAAGGAAATGATGTTTGAGTAAAAGAGGAAGTACGTCCTACTGGATACGATAGTTATTGCACTCTCATTCATTGAGTACGGTAATGGGATCTTAGACTCGTCATGGAACTTGATTTAATTTGCACTGTCATAGTACACATTCACAATTCAGTCAATACACAGGCATCTACCGGTAACTCTACTGATTTTCATCCTTTTGTCACTACCGTATATTGTAATTTACAGAAATATCACTCCTACATGTAAGAGAGTAAAAGAGGGAGAGAGAAAGGACAATATATCTTACGTTACATGAACATTTCCAAATTGAAAAAGAGGAAGAAAGATGTGTAATGATAATTATTGGCCTCTGATTGTCAACATTTATCAAAAGAAATTATTACTGACTGCTACATGTACATTTATATCTGTCACAATGACTAGGCAATAACTACAAACAAATGTTTCTCTTTTTGAACACCATACATGTACATGAACTCAGCAACGTGCACAGTAAAACTTGTATAATATTATTTATATCCAGCATACTAAGAATCTTGCAATCTGATTGGTCTAAACGAGGTCACATGATCAATGATAGATCTACCATCACTTCATGACCGTGAGCTAGGGGTGTGCAAAAGTACTATCACACTGCAATAGTAATTTTGTACAGTATTTTTTTGCTGCTGCACCACTTGCCCATTGAATAAGCATAGCAAAGTAGGTTACGCGAAATGTCAGTGTTTTGGTTAAGGCCAAACTACAAGTCAAAGACGATTAATTTTAAGCATTGGAAAAGTCAAATGCGCGCGGATCGACTTTATTACATGTACATGTACATTTATGCATGTTGTGCTTTGAACATAAATCGCGTAAACATGAAACAAATATCGCTTAATAAGCCCAATCGACGTATGGCATTAATGCCCGCGAAAAGCAAAACCATAGACATGTAAGATATGATATGTGTTGACAAGTTCATCATTCTTTCAGATTTTTACCAGTATTATTGACTTATTATATCCTGCATCAAAAATTTGTTGGCTTTTGATTGGTTGAGAGCTCGTCACATGACCAAAAATATTTGAGCTATTTTTAGAAAGTACTATATGAGAGTACTATTTTGGTTTACTATTTGGGAGTTGAAAAAAAAATGTGAATTTTTTTTTTTTAATTGAATCAATTTTTTTTTTCAAATCTTAATTTAATGAAAACAAAATATTTAAAATCTTTTTTAGATAAAAATTGACATTTTTTTTTTTTTTTAAATAAATTTTTGATGCAGGATATAAAAAAAATATATTATGCCTTCTATTCAAGGTACTGGTTAAACTATGGGCCTCGGTGACTCCAAAAGTACCATTTGCTTCGGGGCTGCGCCCCTCAGCAAATAGTACTGTTGGAGTCACCTCTTGCGCATAGTTTTAACCAGAACCTCTCAAGGCAGTGTATATTTGTATATTATATCCTGCATCAAAAATTTGTTGGCTTTTGATTGGTTGAGAGCTCGTCACATGACCAAAAATATTTGAGCTATTTTTAGAAAGTACTATATGAGAGTACTATTTTGGTTTACTATTTGGGAGTTGAAAAAAAAATGTGAATTTTTTTTTTTTAATTGAATCAATTTTTTTTTTCAAATCTTAATTTAATGAAAACAAAATATTTTAAATCTTTTTTAGATAAAAATTGACATTTTTTTTTTTTTTTTAAATAAATTTTTGATGCAGGATATAAAAAAAATATACTATGCCTTCTATTCAAGGTACTGGTTAAACTATGGGCCTCGGTGACTCCAAAAGTACCATTTGCTTCGGGGCTGCGCCCCTCAGCAAATAGTACTGTTGGAGTCACCTCTTGCGCATAGTTTTAACCAGAACCTCTCAAGGCAGTGTATATTTGTATATTATAACTGAACTGAAACGCTCACGGTTTTGAGCAATGTTTGTTGCCAAAATCATTCAGCATTATTGGAAGCTAATTATAAGTATTGGCGTTGGAACATAGACAGTGGAAAGATAACAAGTGAGGTATTAAAGTTCATATACAATATTCATTTCAATCAATAAATTGTTACATTTTTATGGCTAGATCTATACTATGCTGCGTACATAAAGAGTCTAGACGTCGCCGCGAATAAAAACTAGCTGAAGCTAAATTGTCTGCAGAATCAGAACACCGCGAGCAAAAACCTAGTTCTTTTAATTATGTAAAATTCACTTTAAATAGACCTTATTGCCGATGTGGGATACAAAACAAATATTAACCTCCTTTACTCGGGCAATGGATACAAACTATCATCGCCTCAGTGATCTCAGGGCTACGAGTTCATACCTGTAATGACGTTATCACAGTTTTTCCTTCATAATCATTTTGCCTTGCGTGAGACTAGAAGGGATGAGATTTAGATGACGTCATGCGCAGCGAGAATTAAAAATACAGCTGCAAGATTTTCAACATTAAGGTCGATTTTGCCCCATAATTTCCTGAAAAGGGACTATTAAACGGATTATTTCAGTCAAGTTGGTAAGTGGAACCGATATACAGTGCGTCCCAGAAAAACTAAACCGAGAATTATCAATGTTTTATCATAACTTAGTCACATTTATAATTAATAAATGACACATATTCGGAAAGCTTAGATCCTCCTCTTTCATTTGATGCAACTCATAGTCATATGATGTAAATTTCATGCATGAGTGATTCAAATCAATTTGAAGAGAGGAAATCAACAAGTCATTTGGCGGGCAGTATCTGAATTTCAAAGAGAAAATCAAATTTCTAGAAAGTTGAGTTTCTGCCCTTTCATATGACACCTCAATCAGGGAAAATGAGTTAGGAATGACAAAGTTCTGTTTGTTTAAAGAAGCGCTTGCATCAAACAAATTTGTTTTCAGTGGCTGCCTGCCGTAGCAACAAGCAGAATTGACAGAAGACTTAAAGGGGAAGTCCACCCTGAAATTAAGTTAGTTTTAATAGGAGTAGAAAAATGAGAGAAACAAGTCAGTGAAAGTTTGAGCAAATTCCGATTAAAAATATTGAAGTTAGGATTTTTGAAGTTGTGATCAATCAAACACAAATTGGCAACTCTATGACGTATCATGCGAGCTCAACTTCCATTTGCTCAGTACTAAAAAAATCTAAAATTTTCATTTTCCCTCAAGAAAAATTTCAACCATACATACACCCTAAATATAATAATTGCAAATATGTTTCTATACTCCCCCTGCAAGGAACAAATATATATTCCGTCATCAATAACGAAGAAAACATGATTTTATGGAATATTATGCACAAAGCAAATGAAGGAGAGCTTGTATAATAAGTCACAGAGTTGCCAATTTGTATTTGATTGATCACAACTTCAATAATTCATAACTTTCTTATTTTCGGATGTTGTTTGAAGGTTTCTTATTTTCATTCAGAATTTGCTCAAACTTTCACTCACCTGATTTTCTTATTATTCTGCCTCTATCGAAACAAACTTATTTTGGGGGTGGACTTTCCCTTTAACTCCGTTTCGTTCACAATCAGCCATGCATGAAGTCTTTCGTCTATGGCTGATTTTCAACGAAACGGAGTTAAGTCTTTTGTTTATTCATTTTCTTGCTACTAGGCCTAGTAAGATGTCTGAACGATAGAATCTAGAATCTACGACTTAATTGTTAAAATGATATCGGCCTTGGCCTTTTCTTGAGAAGTCAACATCGTTCTTGTTCAAGTTTTTAATAAGATTTGGGGACAATCAGAATACTAATCAGAATTACGGCGCTAGTTCAGAAGTCTATCCAGACTAAGCAATTCATCAAAACAGTCGCTAACCTAACACAGGCGCGCGCCTGCACCCCACCGTAGACTAGACATCTAATTGTATTGTGCAGCAGTTTGCCGAGAGAAAGTGTAGATCTAGCCTAATAAGTCTTTGTTTATTTTGAAAAAAAAATGATAATAAAATTGACACGAAACAGGTAAGAAACATAACAACTTTTAAATCATGACCATATCGAACAATTGAATTGTCAATTGATGAAGATTTTGTTGATTTTCGGTATGTTTTAGACTTTTAGTTTACTTTACTAAATAGTCTAGGGCCTACTACTAGACTAGATCTAGACCTAGGTCTACTAATCTACACGCCGGAGTTCCGGGACAAAGTCTGGATAGACTTCTGAACTAGCGCCGGAATTACTAGCACTAGATCTATAAAGAATCTAAGTACATTCTCATCAACTTAAAAGTTCAAGTAGAATATTTTTGTGCGCAGGCATTGGCATAGTCAGATCTAAGTTAGGCATCGAGTCAGGGTCGGACTCAAGCCTCTGGCCGCGGCGGGGCCGCGCCGTTATGCATTGGTATTGCCTTTGGCACTGCTTTTGCGGCCGGGCATGGCTAAATAAATGGCAAGCAATAGTCTTACAGTACACCTAAAATATATCAATAAACGATTGCCAAATACATTAGTAAACCATGTTATAATGGTATGCAAGAGAAAGAGGATAGCAAATTGAGAACAAAATCTTACCTGTTTACTAGAAGTACCAAGTTTATTGTGACGATGATAAACTAGGATCGGAATATGATGTCCACAATTTTTCGGAGTAAATAATGGTGATGACGTCAGGGTCACCTGATGCGCATGATGTCATTTTGATACTATTTCGGGAGAAAATAATGGTCTTGGTCAGTGACGTAATGCTTTCGACTGTACAGCGTCATGACGTTGTATGATCGGGTTTGTGATTATGGTTTTCTTTTTAAGGGGGTGTAGCATGACGAGATTACGTGTCTTTCCCGTGGCCTGGCCCCCGCATGTAAATCCTCAGCTTTTCAAAATCAAATTCTGCTGCATGCTTTATTGCTTCATTTATTTGTTTAAAATGTCATATTATTTCTATAGACTAAGCTTTATTATATAATGATCATGTTTATTTCAGTCGATCCACATAACCTTAAAGGTAATACAAAGTTTTGGTAAATTTTGAAAATTGGGTGGATAGTGAATCTTTACAATATTGATATATTTGGATGCCCCTGTGGATGTATTATAAGCACTAAAAAAATTAGCCCCTAAAACACTTCTGTTTTCGAGAAAAAGTTAATATAAAAAAATTACCGGTGCTCCCAGTAAATTTTGATAAATTTCAAATAGCGCCTATGGCCGTACAATGGTAGCTGCGATCATTAAAATCTCAGAATATGTAGTTGTGATATATAATTTCCAAACGGGAATAGCTAATCGTTCGATTTTAGTCAATAAACATTGTTTCATAGCTAAATTAGTATCTTGACCTTGAGAGGGAGCTATACAATATAAAGAGTTTATTCTTTATAATTTCATAACTTTAGACTCGATTTCAATCGCGACAACGATCAATTAATATTGTAGGAACGCATATGCCTCCAATATGTTAATTTTAACCAAATTCATGACCCCATACCAAAACTTTGTAATACCTTTAAATTCAAATACTAACGTCTTGTTTCATCACGACTGTATCTAAGCTCTATACGGTATTCGTCTCGAACAGCAATTGAAAACTACGCTGTTACAAATTAGCTGCTCAGCTGAGTACTTACGGCAGGCACGTAGCCAGAGTTTGATGGGGTTTTTTTTTTTTTTTGGGGGGGGGGGGGGGATATACATGTAATCGATCGAGGTTTAAATAAAGGGGTCTAAAAAAGTTAAACCGATCCTGGAATTTTTTTTGTTGGGGGGGGGGGCACGTCCCCCCCCCCCCCCCGTGGCTACGTGCCTGCTTACGGGGCCTGCTCGCTATTACAAAACTGCTCAGGTCAGTACATATAAGATGGGGGACACACCCACGGCCAGGCACGGATCCAGGGGGAGGGCCGAAGGGGTCTCCCCCTCCCCCACCAAAAGAGAGAGAGAGAGAGAGAGAGAGAGAGAGAAGGAACAGAAGGGAAGGGGTAAGAGGAGAGAAAGGAAAGAAAGAAGAGGAAGAAGAAAAGAAAAGAGGGGGTAAAAGAGATCGGCGGGGGGAGGGGGCGACTGAGGGCCTTGCCTCCGAGGCTTTTGCCCCCCCCCCCTCCCCCAAAAAAGAGAGAAGGAAGGAAAGGGAAGTAAAAAAAGGAGAAGAGGAGAAAAGGGGAAGGGGAGGGGGGGGGGGAGGAAGAAGAAAAGTAATGAAGGGGGGGGGATATCAGTTAAGATTTTCTCGCCAACAATTTGTTGATCCTCAGGGGGGGGGGGCAAAAAAAAAGAGTAGGAAGGGAAAAGGAAAGAGGAGAGCTAAAAGGGAACAAAAAAGGGAAAGAAGAAAAGAAAGGGAGGGGGGGGGGTCAGATGCAATTAATCCTGCCAACAACATGTGGTTCGGGTAGGGGGAGAAAGGCCTTTGCCTCGCCCAGCAAACTTTTAAAAGAGAGAAGGAAGGGAAGGGGAAGGGAAAGAGATGAGAAAGGGAAATAGAAAAAAAGAGGAAGAAGAAAGGTAGGGGAGATCAGTTGCGATTTTTCCCGCCAACAAGGTGTTGATCGGGGGCGAAAGGCCCTTGCCTTCCCCTCCCCCCTCAGCAAAAGAGAGAGAGAGAGAGAGAGAGAGAGAGAGAGAGAAAAGGAAGGGAGTGAATAGAAAAGAGGAGAGAAAGGAAAATAAAATAAAGAGAAAGAAGAAAAGAAAAGAGAGAAAAGATATGCTTTCGCGCTCCTATCGCTCCCCCCCCCCCCCCAACGAGACCAAGCGCCAGATACGCCACTGGACACTACTGGTGTACCCCCAAAAAAAGAATTAAAACGAGGTTTATTTCTAATTCGATTTCAGTGATTTATAAATATTGTGAAATGACATAATTTTTAGTAAATTATACTTTTTTATGAGTTTGTTGGAAAATGACGAATTCCCAAAGTTACAGTCAGAGGTAGGCACGTCAAGGCTCGCGGAACATAAATTGGCGTGGAGTCTAGAAGCCGGAAGTCCGGAAGCTCAGGGGCAATGGACATTCATTACGTTCAGATGAGCATATTTTGATACCTTATTAATGACACGGGTAGGTCACTTATTGGCGTGGGGTCCAGGGGCTAAGCCCCAGGAAACTCAGGGGCTATCGGGGCATTCATTACTTTCAGATGAGCATATTTTGAAACCCCGGAATCTCAGGGATTTTTAGGCATTTTATAACGGTCAGATAAGCATTCAGGGGCATGCCTTAGGGCCCTTGGTGGGGTCAAGGGGGTGGAGCCTCAGGAAAGTCAGGGGTTTTAGGCATTTAATTACGGTCAGTTGATCATATTTTTAGACCTCATTATTTTGTGACACTGGCAGGTCACAATTTATTTTTCTCTCTTTCTCCCTACTTCTCTTGAATATACTTTTTCATAATAGTAGGGGGACCCATGCTCCGGGCCCCGCCGTTCCGCGATCCTTGACATGTAGACCTCTAAATAAGCATACTTCTCGCCTAACTGTAAACTTTACTTTGGGAATTCATCATTTTCCAACAAACTCATAAAACAGTATAATTTACTAAAAATTATGCCATTTCACAACATTTGTAAATCACTGAAATCTAATTAGAAATAAACCTCGTTTTTTCTTGTTTGGGGAGTACGCCAGAAGTGTCCAGTGGCGTATTTGGTGCTTGGTCTCGCTTGGGGGCGGGGGCGAGAGGAGCGCAAAAGCGGCAAAAGCATATCTTTTCCCCCTTTTCTGTTCTTCTTCCTATTATTTTATTTCACTTTCTCTCCTCTTTCCCTTACCCGACCTTTCTTCTCTCTCTTTTTTTTTGCTGAGGGGGGAGGGGAGGCAAGGGCCTTTCGGCCCCTCGATCAGCACGTCGTTGGCTGGATTAATTGCAAGTGATCTCCCCTCCTTTTCACCCTTTTCTCTTTCTTCCTCCTCTTTTTTTCTCTCCCTTGTAGCTTTCTTCTTTCCCTTTCCCTTCCTCCTCTTTTTTTTCGGGCGAAGGGGGGCTGGATGGGGAGGCAAGGCCTTTTCCCCTCCCCCAATCACCTTTTTTTTTAAAATCCCTTTTCTTATCTTCCTTTTCTTCTTTCTTTCCTTTCTCTCCTCTTTCCCTTATTTTCCTTCATCTCTCTCTCTTTTTGTCGGGGGGGGGGGGGGAGGAGCCCCCCCCCCGCATTAGATCCACGCCTGGAAGCACACACTTTAGCAGGCATGTAGTCATGTAAAACAAACACTTGCAAACTTTTTTTTTTTAATCTGAGAATGTTTACTATTATCATGGATATGTGACCCCTGCATATCCCTGCTATTATTTAGATCTGTTAAGAGTAAATTATTGTCAAAATCATTCCATAAACTGGGGTAAATAGGCCACCTTTATGACCAACATCGTATTATTATAATTATTATTATTATTATTACTATTATTATTATTATTATTACACATATCTTAACATTCAAATATTAAAAACAAACAAAGAACAGAAGTATCAAGAAGAAAAAAAAAACAATACAAAATGTACAAATGAAGATACTTCCATCCAACCCCCCCCCCCCATCATCAATTATTATTTCCAATCAGTGTTAAACAAAAACGTATAATTATGTAAAAATATATTTAAACGTACGTAATATATAAACCCTTATCAATTATTTCAAATATTATAGAACTCAAACAGTAAATCATATTGGGATTGCATTACCCCTTTGTACGCTACATGACGCGAAAATCTTCAAGGCCCGAGAGTGTTCAAGCCCCCTATCCCCCCAACAAGACATCATTTTAAAGTGCTCCACTCCCCCCCCCCCCTCCGAGCAGTAACTAGGCTTGTAGTCTGGTCAGCTCCGTTTGGAGAGTTAGGAAAGTTTCATGAAATCAAGACTGTGGATAAATCAAGTATGATTACTAGTATCCTGAGGTTTTTGAGAATTCCGATGTCATGGACAAACAAAAATCTTTCATTGGCTAAAATTATATAGTTTCTGGGTGCCTGGAGATTGTAGGTCCATAAGTCCTAATAAAAGCTCCGTTCACATATGCCTTCCGGTCACAAAATCGTATTTTATTTAGCTAAAAATCTTGAAAATGTAACTTCCTTACTTATTTGGAAAATATATCGTGCAATTTTGTATATTTACGAAAAGCTTGAATGTGGTATATAACCTAAATAAGTAATTTTGATTTGTGTACATGTACAGCGCTTTGAAACTTTTGTCACAAGCGCTATATAAATTTGTCATATTATTATTATTATAAAGGCTAAATCCACTTCAAAATATTCGCTTTCAATAGATGCAGAAAAACAAGAGAAGCAGAGCACAAAAAAATGAGTAAAATCGGATAACTAATAAGGAAGTTATGATTTTTTTTTAAATATGAAAAACTATGGAACAATGGAAATCACTACACAAATTGCCAATTTGGTTATCAGTTTGTGACGCCATTGCCTCACTATTTATCAATTGCTTTATATATTTTTATCCCATTAGTTTCCCTCTTTATCCCCAAAACTTGATTTCCCCATGCCTTTGCCCAAGTTAAATGATTTGTATCGTATCGCGGGCATGACATTTCACAAGATCTTGTATAAACTTTACATAAACTGTATATTCATAATTATTGACATTAATATAAATACATTTGTCAAAATTCACATTTTTCATGATTTAACTGAAACAAATTACTCGATATTAGATTATTAGTGCATCCACACAAAAACATATTATTATTAATATAACTTGGATGCTGGTGTTAGGAAATGAGATTCTCAGGGGGAAAGTGAGAAATTAATATTACCAATAGAAAGAAAACAATAAGAGGATAGCGAGGCAATGACGTCAGGCGCGAATCCAGGGGGGCCGAGCGGGCCTTGCCCCCCGCAAATACAAAAAAAAGAGTTAGAGAGAGAGAAGGAAAAGAAGGGAAAGAGGAAAGAAAGGGAAATAAAGAAGAGGAAGAAGAAAAGAAAAGGGGAAAGAGATCGGAGGGCCGAAAGGGCCTTGCCTCCCAGCCTGTCCCCGCCCCCGTCCCCCCTAAAAAAAGAGAGAAATAAGGAAGGAAAAGGAAAAGAGGAGAGCTAAAAGGGAACAAAACAGAGGAAGAAGAAAATAAAAGGGTGAAAAGAAGGAAAGACCAGTTGCTGTTCATCCCGCCAACAACGTGCGGAGCGGGGTGGGGGCCGAAAGGCCCTAGCCCCCCCCCGGTCAACCTAAAAGAGAGAAAAGGAAGGGAAGGGAAAGGTAAAGAGGAGAGAAAGGGAAAGAAAAAAAAGAGAAAGAAGAAAGGTAAGGGAGATCAGTTGCGATTTTTACCCGCCAACAAGGTGTAATGGAGGGGGGGGGGGGCACTGATGTACTGAAAGGGGGCGGGGCGGCTTGGGGGAAATAAAATTCAAACGTGGTTTATTTCTAATTCCATAACGGGGGTTTACAAATAATGCTAAAATGACATAATTTTTCCGAGATTTGTCCTCACTTTTTAGTAAATTACCTATACTTTTGTATGCGTTTGTTGGAAAATGACAAATTCCTAAATTTACAGCCAGGCAAGAAATATGCTTCTTGAGATGCCTACATGTCAGGGCCCGCGGAACGGCGGGGATCGGCAGCCTCGAGCCGCCCCCCCCCCCCAAAAAAAAAAAACACACACACTTAAAAAAAGTATATTAAAGAGAAATAGAAAGAAAGAGAGCAAGAAAGAAAGAATGGTTAACTGGCAGTGGCACAAAATAATGAGGTATCAAAATATGCTCATCTGACCGTGATTAAATGCTTATGAAACACCTAAGCTTTCGGGGGCTCTGCCCCCTGGTTTCCACCTAGGCGGGCCCTTAGATGCTCATCTGACGGTAATTTATTGCCTTAAACCCCTGAGCTTCCGGGGGCCGGGATGGGGCGGTGGAAGCGGTCCTCCCTAAAACGCTGGCCCCAAAAACAAAAACAAAAAAATAAGAGAGAGGAGAGAAAAAGAAGAGAACGTAGGAAGAAAAAGGAGCAGACAAAGAAGATATTTGAAGGATTAAAATAAGAGTCGAGAACGGTACAACGAATCGTCTTCTTCCTCTAATAATTTAATGAAACGTCAAAGCTTCCGCGCTTCGTGGAGGAGGGAGGGGGAAGTTCGCCCCTCCCTGTACCCCCTCCTATTACTCACTGCTGGTCACCATTACGTACCAATATTTGGCTCGCATAATTTCAAATTTGGGCCCCCCCCCTAAGAAATCCTGGATGCGCCTGAATGACGTCACAGACTCATGAGTTGCCAATTTGTCTTGTGATTTTCAAAGTTTTTCATGTCATTAAAAATTCAAAACTTTCTTATTAGTTTAATATCCGATTTTGCAAACTTTTAGTTTGATTGGTTTGTTATTAATTTTTGAAGTGGACTTGCCCTTTAAGTCCTTACAACCCTCTCTCTGTCGATTCCTTCCTTTGCTTCGGGTTAGGGACATGATACATCAGCCCCTAGATGGCAACGCTGTTACACCCCCCCCCCCCGTGAAACACACACAGGCTACGCCGTCTATGAACTACTTGAACGAAAATTGTCGGTAATATGTACTTGCACTAAGGGAATACTGTAGGGAGGGTGAGCCGAATGGCGCAGCGTGGTCAGACTGATGGGGGGGGGGGGGGGGGGTGGGCCCGGGATGATGGTTCGCGTTTAAAGGTAATACAAAGTTTTGGGAAATTTTGAAAATTGGGTGGATAGTGAATCTTTACAATTTTGATATATTTGGATGCCCCTGTGAATGTATTATAAGCACTAAAAAAATTAGCTCCTAAAACATTTCTGTTTTCGAGAAAAATTGAATATAAAAATTTACCGGTGCTCCCGGTAAATTTTGATAAATTTCAAATAGCGCCTATGGCCGTGCAATCGTAGCTGTGACCATGAAAATCTCAGAATATGTAGTTGGGATATATGATTTCCTAACGAGAATAGCTAATTGGTCGATTTCAGTCAAGAAACATTGTTTCAAAGCTAAATTGATATCTTGACCTTGAGAGGGAGCTATACAACATAACGAGTTTATTATTTATAATTTCATAACTTTAGACTCGATTTCAACCGCGACAACGATCAATGTATATTGTAGGAACGCATATGCTACTATCATGTTAATTTGAACCAAATTCATGACCCCATACCAATACTTTGTAATACCTTTAAGGGTCGCTATTCATAACATGGGTTGAGGGTCGCTTTTCATAAACAATTAAATAAAAATGAAATTAGCAATAAACAAAATGATAATAAGAAAGCGAAATAATGGATAGGAAACACCCAACGGCTGTGGCGTAGGCTCAGGGGGGGGGGGGGGGGGGGGGAGGGGGTTGCCAAATGGCCCGAATATTTGTAGAAAACATTTATTGAAAACGTACATTTCTGAACAAATAAAGAAAAAAGGCGTGCGCCAATAATGTACGCGACCCTTCACCCTGCCCCTCCCTCCCCCCAAAAAAGGGATGACCACGCTGCCCCATTCGGTCCACCCTCCCCGCAGTATTCCCTTGGTACGGCCCTACAAATAAAAAATAACACAACGAAAATGCAATAAATTATCAATGATTCATTGCATTTGGCCCCGAACCCTAACATAACAAAAAATCCTCTATGTGGGCATGCCTTGAACCATAATGCATGGCCCTACAGAGTTCCTATTTAGCTAACATCTACATTATTATAAGAACAGTTTCATTATCAAATCGATCGATTAATTACTAAAGATTTTACTTTTGGGGTTGTAGAAAAAGGGGACCAGCCTAGATAGGTCAATGGCCTTTGCTGGTCCCTCACATCCCTACTCCACCCATTAATCAATTTTAGTGTTACTGTTGTTGTTTTATTTGTTCTTATTATATTTTATATATATTGCATTTTGTATAATTGTATTTTTAATGTTATAATGATGTTTTTATTGGATGTGAAATAAAATGAACTTGAACTTGAATAAACACTTTATGTTTTGTAGTTATATTAAAGTACACATCATATTTATACCTTATATTGTGATTCGTTTGGTCTGTAGTGACCATAGAGAATTAAGTATATATCTCTATGGTAGTGACCAAACTCGTGTTTACCATTTAAGAACACCGTACGTACAGCATATTGGGTGTGTTACTGTACGTGTCAGACCCATCGAAATCGTTGGTCAGACCCGAAGCCTAATGACTAAAGGACAAAGTAGTCCCTTGATTATTTATCTATAAATTGTTTGTAGGTAAAGTTAATGTACCATAATGAAATTATGATACTTTCTCATGTATGTTTTATTGTTCTTTTTCTAAAATTGATTATTATACTTAGTCCAGAAGGATGTGCATTCATGCTCGAAAAGTAGTCCTTCTAGACGGGCGCAATGTCAGGCAAGGCCCTGATGGGCATTTAATATCGGACATTCGTTCACTTTCTTTAAGCGAAGCTGGTTGTTTCACTTTACACCATCCGACACGCTTAAGCCGTCAATGTACTAGCATGTTTGTGTTGCACCATTTATACAGGTATGTAGAGATAATTGAACATATTTGATGCTTATTGAGTTTTACTTTGCTACCATTGTTTATGATGTCGTAATATACGAGTCGGTTCAATAATTGTATATTATGTAATGAGATGTTTTATTCACTGTACGGTAGAAACGTACCGAGGCATGTTAAATGTATTCTTCTGTTATTTAAGGGATTGATTAGTACTCTGTAAGTATCAGACTCGGTTTATATATATAACGCGAATATACAACAAATACTGATTTAGATGTGAAAATCCATATTATATAATTGATGTTTCATTTTTTCCTACTTTAGCCGCTGAGGTGTAAGGTGTCTTTATACACACCACGCTACAAAGCTAGGCTACAACAGACGATGACGTAGTATTTTCCTTACCCGTATGACATTTAGTCTAGGGTGAATTGCGTAGGAATATTTGTGATATGTATTCAATAATATAGATCGGAGTCAAAACTATTTAATATCTATACCTGTATTTACAGATAATATTGAATACTATGTATTTACTTCTTGGTTTGTTAATTGCAATTCAGTGTATATGAACTGAACTTATGAAAACTGCATTTGTCTACAGAAATCTAATCACAGTCAATAATGATGACTTGCATGATTTTATAATGTGATTGTTGTACTTAATATGATGCTTTTGTTTTATCTTCTGTACAATGCAGGGGTTTCCGTTTTTTATTTATAAAGACGAATAAACATCTTTGAACTTTACCACGGCGTTCCATACTCTTCATTTTTGTTGGCTATGATTTAAACGGTGGAACACGCGTCCCACATCTTAATCCTTATAATTAAAATATGGAAACAGGGACTGATGTGTCATTGGCATAATGTTAAGTGAGACCAAATTGTTCATATCATTAGTCTGATGAATGCTCAATTGAGCCATTTTATTAAGTGTAGGCTAGAGCCTAGGCTACTGTGGTAGATCTAATGCTAGCATTTGGGAAATCTCAAAGGCAAAAATATACAATTTTTGTTAGACATAATCAGTAGATACCCCTACATTGTGTTTACGTTATAAAGGATGATTTCAATATTTGTTTCTCCGATACGTATCATAAAAGATATCGCTTGAGAATCATATTTTGAGTTGGGTGTGATGGTGTAAAAAATTCATTTTGTAGTGGTAGTGCGAAAAAATACATCTAAAGAGGGAAAAACCCAATCCATAACTGAAGGCTGAAAAGACATTTTATAAGTAATACGATTATTTCATCTGTAAATGCGAGCGAAATTTATCTCAGTCGCTTAAACTTAGGGGCTTGTTGGTTTAGTGTGATAGAAAAGAAAGGGGATACTTAGCAAAAGAGATAAGACACATACTATTAGAAAAGAAAATGAGCACGTGTCAAAGCATAAAGGGTAAGTTATCAGAGGTGAAAATGGGGCACCTTTTACACCTAAAAAGAGGCACTCAACACGGATGAAATAAAGGCACTTTATTAATATAAGAATGGGAAATGGAAATTCGTAGTCCGAAAAGGGGCACCAATAGGGAGTAGTGAGCACTATACTGTAAAAATACACTTTTTCCCACGGGGGGGGGGGGGGGGGGGGGTGGCCCCCCCCGCCCCCCTTGGATCCGCCACTGATCCTGGCTGTGTTCTGTGTATTGAATCTATTCTATACATTCTCAACATTTCAAACACCACTGTACAAAACTCAACCGATTTCACTCAAAATCGGTACTTTAGTTTAGTGACAATAATCGATGACACCTAAAATTAAATTGCAGTAATAATTGATTCGTTAATTCTAAAGAGTATCTTTACGAGAATAAAGTACTTAGTTACAGAGTTTGATTACATGAGTCATTTAATTATAATGACAGGTATATTAGTATATATGAAAGGACACATCATGCAGGCACAGGTGATGTCAGTTAAGATTAATGGAAGTTTTATTACTAACTAAGTCTCAATATCAGGCACTAATTTATTCGTTGGTGATATATTATGCATATAAGTGAGCATAGAACTAATTTGCAGACTTTGTTTATTCTTACAAGGTATGAATGACAACACGAGCACAGAAATGTTGTATTTATTTCATGTGCTAAATATCTGTACGTAATGCAGGCTGAGTTCTTTGGGGGTATTCCCTGGGTGTGTGAGCCAGCCAACCAGTAATGACAGCTAGATGAGATAAGGGGGGGGGGGGGGGGGGGGGGGGGGGGGTGGTCTGCATGTCCTGAGATGAGGGGGTTCATTGAGCAGTGTTCCGGATTTAGAGGGGCCTCCAAGGCAGGAAAAGCCCACGAAAAGCCCGAGAAAGGGGGGTCCAGAAATGTTGGCAGTCCTCAGATAGGGGGTGCTTTTAAAAAGAGGGAACAAGCATATGCGTACCCTAAATAACAATGAGTTGAGGGGGGGCGGGGGTAATAATAGCCCCTTGGCAAGACTATATATACCGGCTGTAATATGTAATATATGAAATGGATCGAATTTGAAACTTATTTTTTTTTGTTCAAAGAAAGGATTTGTGATGGCTGTGTATTAAACCCGTTTGAAAGTGTAGGCCTACAGGTTGATGTTATCGCTTCTCTTTTAAAATACATTTTTACATTGTGAACTTTACATCAGAAGCGCATTTGACTTATTTCACATTTTTTGTAATAAACTTTTAAGCATTTCAGTGTAACAAAGAGTAGGGTAGCATATCACGACCGGGGACTCGTTTTACAACAGTTGTCATCAGTGAAAATTACAATTTTCGTTAAAAGCTACTGAAATCCTTGCTTTTGATTGGTTATCATCAGATTTGTCACTGATTTTTGTCAATGAAAAAAGGCTTTGTGAAACGCCCCCGGCACCCCTCCCGGGTCTCGATAACCAGCTCGGCCACAAAATAGCGTACAGCTTTCTTTTGCAGCAGAAGAATATTATTGGTCACACACTTGGATGTTGCCCACAAAATATTACAATAGGATATATGTGGTAAAATCATACCATTATATAGCATAAGTAATATTCCATCAGAAAAAAAAAGAACAAAATTATTCTAAACAGTATGCCAATATTTCTGGAGATTGATGTAACGATGTTTTTTTCGTGATCGCCCCCCCCCCCCCAATCCGTGAACGGAGGGATACCATGCGTGTTCCAAAAATGTCCGGTAAAGGGGTACTTTTCACGCACCAAAGTCCGGCTCGTATCCGGCCTGTATTGACTTTACACACCGGACTTAGGGGGTGTTTTCAAAAGGAGGGAACATGAGTGGGGGGGGGGGGGGGGGTGGTCGCTCTAGTCAAGTTTTTCATTGATATAGACACCAAGGAACTTTGTACATGTATTTCTCTCTATAGAAATATCATCTAGTTTATTATTTAGAGCAAGGTTGTCATCAGATTTTCTACCTCTATACTTTATCAATAGAATCATATCTATCATTGATTCTATAAATTCATATTATGAAGTAATTGACACTTTCATATTATTTTTTGGTTATATAGGCTTGTGCTATGCTGGAGCGAGAACACTGACAAAACTTCGAGAAAATGAAACATATTTCAGTAAATACATAGGGCTGCTACAAAACTACTGTACCGCAGTGCAGTAGAATTACACAGCGCATGTTGAGCAATGCAGTTGACGTAGCATGACGTCATATATTCATGTCCATACGCTACCGATAGAAACGTACAACTTGCTCGCAATGCATGCCGGACAGGCGTAAGAAAGATGCATTCCATTCGTGCATTCTGTGTCGCCCTTAACATGTCATGATGTTTAGGGTTAGGGTTAGGGTTAGGGTTAGGGTTAGGGTTAGGGTTAGGGTTAGGGTTAGGGTTAGGGTTAGGGTTAGGGTTAGGGTTAGGGTTAGGGTTAGGGTTAGGGTTAGGGTTAGGGTTAGGGCTAGGGTTTGGGTTAGGGTTAGGGCTAGGGTTTGGGTTAGGGTTAGGGTTAGGGTTAGGGCTAGGGCTAGGGGGGCTAGGGCTAGGGTAGGGTTAGGGTTAGGGTTAGGGTTAGGGTTAGGGTTAGGGTTAGGGTTAGGGTTAGGGTTAGGGTTAGGGTTAGGGTTAGGGTTAGGGTTAGGGTTAGGGTTAGGGTTAGGGTTAGGGTTAGGGTTAGGGTTAGGGTTAGGGTTAGGGTTAGGGTTAGGGTTAGGGTTAGGGTTAGGGTTAGGGTTAGGGTTAGGGTTAGGGTTAGGGTTAGGGTTAGGGTTAGGGTTAGGGTTAGGGTTAGGGTTAGGGTTAGGGTTAGGGTTAGGGTTAGGGTTAGGGTTAGGGTTAGGGTTAGGGTTAGGGTTAGGGTTAGGGTTAGGGTTAGGGTTAGGGTTAGGGTTAGGGTTAGGGTTAGGGTTAGGGTTAGGGTTAGGGTTAGGGTTAGGGTTAGGGTTAGGGTTAGGGTTAGGGTTAGGGTTAGGGTTAGGGTTAGGGTTAGGGTTAGGGTTAGGGTTAGGGTTAGGGTTAGGGTTAGGGTTAGGGTTAGGGTTAGGGTTAGGGTTAGGGTTAGGGTTAGGGTTAGGGTTAGGGTTAGGGTTAGGGTTAGGGTTAGGGTTAGGGTTAGGGTTAGGGTTAGGGTTAGGGTTAGGGTTAGGGTTAGGGTTAGGGTTAGGGTTAGGGTT